>NC_072466.1:19057750-19152750 GCF_027596085.1 Anoplopoma fimbria
CCTCAGTCTATGAAGGATGGGGCGATTGATGAAGAGATCGCCATCACCTTGGACACCAGAGAGACGCTGTTTCCTGAAGGTGAGGATTTACAGCATACAAAGAAATAAAAGCTGCACTCATCCACAGTGCAGTGTGTGACATACTTTTTTGTGTCTTTATGTTTGTGGGTTCCAGTGTCTGTGTTCGGAGACAGAGAACTCGTCCATCTTTCTCCTCCTAAAAGCTCTGCATCTCAACTCTGTGACTCCGCCCCTTGCCAACTCCCCTTACCCACTGAGCCAATCAGAAACAGCAGCACGTTGAGGCCAATTCGACACACACATCTGATCAGGACAACTCAATCAGACGGGGTGGCAGACCCTGGATCAAAGTGCTTCCATGACAACCGCCACCAAGATGACCACTCTCATCACCTAAGTATCAACGAGCGCCTGGAGAAGCTGCAGACATTCTATACTTCAGAGAAGAACGAAATTTCTCCCAGGATGCTCCTGGAGGCCGACACACATACCACACACTCCTCAGGCAGAGACCAGCAGGGGGCCACGGAGACGACACAGACGTCACCCTCTGCCCCACTGCCCCGCCTGCGCAATTTGGGGCTAAAAGATGGACGAGGCAGGAAGATGACATGGGTAGGTTTGACCCGACCCGGACCCCCAGGACTCCTAGTGAATGGGTCTAAACCTCCCGCCTTCCCCTCACAGAGACAACATACTTTGGTCATTAAGAGCCTCAGGCAGGAGAAGGGCAAGAGGAGAGAACTGTCGACATCAAGAGGAGGAGGAGGAGAGAGGCACAGCAGGAGGGCTGAATGGAGCCAAGAGGAACTCAGTTCAGTTACGTTCATCTCTCCAGCGTCGGGTGGAGGACATGAATCTGCCACTGCTTCCTGCAGCTCTGCAGAGGAAGAGAGATAGCAAGAACCAGCTACACAGCATGGACTATCGTGTCCTCCCATAGCTGGGAGGACACGATAGAAAGGCAGTGATAGTTGACAGGAAAAGGGTTATACAAGAAGAGAAGATAGTACTGAGGTTCATGTCACATTGAAAGCAGATAAGCAATTTAGAAAGACTAGTTTGTTTTGAAAAATCAAGGTGAATGAAAGAGGAGAGGGATAAGGGGTGGATAGTATGAAATACTGAGTAAATATAGAGCTGCAGTTGAGAACTGTATTTAGACATTTTGTGGAACAGGTATAATGGCAGCTACAAAAAGTTATTATTATGCTCCACTGTTCCATTCACACCTTGCTCACCAATGCGGCTGCTTCCTAAACAAACAGCATCCAGTATGCATCCTTTAAATGCTGAAGTGCCAAAAATTCTAAATCTAATCTGATCAATTTTAATTCAGCCTTTGATAGCAAGACTTACCTCCTGTAGAATTCCATTTCCATCTCCACCCATCACAATGTGGGGTGGAGAATGCACACAGATGTATCGTTCTATTAGTATTCATTGTCCTTAAACACATTTTTGTACTAACATTGAAAAAACAGAACTATAAACATTGGAATTATTGTATACATACATGAAATATGACCTGTGCATTCAACCCCTCTGAAGCCATTTATGAGCAGTGGGGTGCTGTGAAGGGCCGATAGCAACTTTGGGTTTGGCTTTTTGCTGAAGGACACTTCAACATGCATACAGTAGGAGGCAAGAATCGACCATTTAGTTTGAGGTTCGAGGACAAGCCACTCTAACCGCTGAGCTACACCACCCCCAAGTCTCAATGCGACCTTATCGTGTTGCAATGTGTCTTCGTGGCAAGTTTTTTTTTTTCCTCAATTACGTATTTTTTAAGGGCGAAATTAGAGTTATGTTTTGACATGTCATGTTTACTTGAGTTGTCTCTCAACCTATCATGCTCAGCTGTGATGTCTCCTCTTAAGCCAAATATGAATTATTTCTGCCTACAGAAAAGTGACTAAATAGCTGCTACGTTGGAGGCAGTCCTGTGCTTTAAGACTTTCCAGTAAAGAAACGTCTCTGTGGCCATGTTTTACTACATTATAAGGTTCAGTTCACACTTCAACACATAAAAAAAGTAGGTAAAATGTAAGTTTATTTTATTTTATTTCATTATTTCATTTACAATCTGTCATGTGTTTTGTGGTATGGACAAGGACCAAAATGGATACGGTGAGGCCTGGTAACCTATAATTGGAAACACTTTTGACACTTTTTAATAGCATTTAAACATCTTTTTTACATTAATGAACAAACCTACAACACAGATTTGAAGCTCTACTTAAATATAAGTAAGTTGTTCAATCATTTGTCATACTACTGCAAAAGCTCATTTATACCACAAAATTAAAACTTAACAATATTTACCTCAAATCTCTGACAAGCATCTTCTTCCTCCTACGCCGCTGCTCTTCTTTCCTCGTGTCACTGTCTCTGGATCATTAATATACAAAGATGTGGAGGAATCTGGTTGCTGCTTGGTGGCGCTTTTCGTGGCTGCTAAATAATTTAGGGGCTGTTACCTGATACTCAAACCTCTGTGTGTGTGTGTGTGTGTTGGGGTATGGTGGATGTTGCGTGTGTCTAATGAGGACAGATTGAACCCACTGAGGTGGATACATCCCCAACTCCAGTAACTTCTCAGGCTACTTAACAATACAAACCAGTGAGCTCTGATACTGTATCAGACTAACACACACAATCACACTGCACAATGTCAATACACTAAACAAGAATGGCTGGTTAATGGTCAACTTGCCAAGTGAAGTAAGCCTAAAAAATACATGGGAGCTTGAAAGTAATACAGAAATCAGTTAGGGTTGTTTTAATGACATCAATTCTTTATTCTTTATTAAATCTTTTCTTTTAAATACAGTGATGCAGGGGACCTACCAAATACAATAAATAATATTGTTTGAATGCATTAGATGTTTGGTAGTCTAAACAAGCATCCACTTTCCTCCCTGAGTTTAGTTGGACTGAATTTGAATGGTACGTGTGGAAAATAATTGGACAAACAAGGTATGGAAAATGGATGAATAATGCATGTAGCACATAAGGATGTATCCATTGCTACGGGAACATGGCATTTACATGCTTGCTATATGGAACATTGTTCCGTCAGAAGAATGTGCGCCTGTGACAGTAACATTAAACAGCAACTCAGAACACGTTTCCATGTGATCACAGCTGGTTACCAATAACACATTAACTTTGAGCTCTTTCAACCAGTGAGTTGACCTCTGACAGTCTCAACATAATCAGAACGAAGAGCCAACCCATAGCTTATGAATCTGTACTTCTGAATTGAAAGTTGGAACTGCTATCTCATTCTTGACTGTGCATCGGTCTTGCAATAGTATAAATCGGTACTAGGGACCATTAAACCTTGGCTCCAGTCAGACTTAAGTTACAAAGAGGAAGTCTTGAGACTTGGACATGACTCCAGAGACCTGGAAGACACAATTCCTCTCAAAACAAATTTAGCCTTGACGATAACTCTGGGTACATAACATTAACACACTGTGGCTTTCCCTTGTTTTTAGGAGGTTGTCCAGGCCTTGGTTACTTTTGCAGTTGTAGGGTGTCATATTAAGCGAGGAACGGAGGCAGTTTTCTTCTTGAGTTTATCTGTCTCTTACTTTATAAGGAAACAAATCACAAGGCCTTATGGGGAGTATAAGAAGCACTGTGCCAGATGTATTGATGACTATCCAAGGAAGTAGCTATAATAAAGCCTTATCTTCACTATTTACCTCAGCACACCTCTCCATGTACTTTCTCCTCTCTCGTCCTGAGATGCATTCTCCCCTTTGATCTTTGGCCATACAAATGTCCTTACGCACATGGGAAAAGTTGGCCTTCAGGGCTTCTTGCCAGAAAGGGTTTATATTCAACCCAAAAAATTTGTAGGTTTATGGCCTAAACCGAAGGAAACTTCCTGCAAAAAGCCTTGAAGGCGAACTTCTCCCACAGAAACTCAGGTATGCGGAAGAATGTATGTTAAGTTGCACTAAAGTTTCCGCCACTGTCATGCCCCATTAGGGTAAAATGCTATTAAGACAGCCAGTTGTGGTCACCAGGAGTTAGTCATGGGGGTCTTTGATTTGGTTTGTTGGCATTGTGAAAGACACAAACATGCCTTGACATGTCTACTGCATCCTCTGATATTTGTTTGGGGATCAGCTAGTTACTGATTAGAGAATCGAGTTGCTCCGACTACAACAATAACACGATGCACTACACACAGCCATGCTAGCAGCTCTGTGAGGCTGTAATGAGGTTCAGCTGTGCTTTAAGTGATATACTAACATCGGCATGCTAACATTACCACAATGCTGATCATTAAGAGGGTGAATCAGTGTTCACCATCTTAAACCATCTAGCATGTTCAAATGCTAACATTAGCTAGTAAGCACAAAACACAAATAACAGTTATTTTGGCAGTATTCAGACCTACACCAAAACAGTCATAGGATAGTATGTCATAAAAAATGTCACAGAAAAGTTGTGCACTATATTACAAAGGAGTTATAGTATAGTATGTCACAAAATGTCATAAAAAAGTCATGGTTTAGTATGTTATCAAAACAGTAAAAGTATAGTATGTTATTTTATGAAAAAATTATGAAAAGGCATAGTACAATATGTCAAGAAAATGTCCTAGAAAAGTCGTAGTATAGTATGTTATAAAACATGGTATAATATGTTATTAAAAAGAACTTCATAAAAGATGTTATTGGACAGTATGTAACAAAAAAGTCATGGTATAGTATGTTACACAGAATTTCATACCGAAAAACACGGATCAGGAAAAGTATGAAAACATCATAGTATGTCATTAAAGAGTCATAGTGTACGGCACTAAAAATAATTATAGCATAGTGTGTTATAATAATAATAATAATAATAATAATAATAATTTATAAAAATAATAAAAAAGTAATAGCATATTAGAGACATTGTATAGGAAGTGACAAAAAGTCCTAAAAAGTTATATTGGAGTATGTCACAGAAAAGGCCATACAAAGTATAGTATTTGTAACTAACCCAATTTGTGTTTTGGCTTTAGACAGGATAGCCATCAGTTTTGTTGCCTTTGTTACATGTTTTTGCCAACCTGAAGCTAAATCTTGTCTTGTTTTCAGTTTTAAACAGGCCCTATTATGCTATTTTCCAGGTGCATATTTTTATCTCAAGTTACAGTTACAACATGTTTACATGCGTTAATGCTCATAATCCTCCTTGTGTTTCTCATCCTGGCTGTCCTGCAGCACCTCTTCTCACCCTCTCTCTGAAATGCTCAGTTGTAGCGCTTGCTCCTCCCTCCAGAAAGCAAAGTATGCCCTGATTGGTCAGCTAGCCCGCTCTGTTGTGATTGGTCAACTTTTCACATTTCAAAGAACTCTCTCTCCAGAGAATGACAAATGAACAATAGCTCCCAACAGAGTTCAAACCTGGGTCTCCTGGGTGATAGACCGCTGTCTTAACCACTACACCATGGTATATGTGAACTTCAGCTCTATCTTTTTGTTTTATCTTTGAGAGCGGGCCAAACTAGCCGGAGAGTTTTACGTGACTTCCGTTACATTGTGACCTCATAAAGTTACAGAAGTGAAGGAGAGAATTCAATGGAGCCGTTTCAGGCAGTTCAGGAGCAGTGTTTCTGAGGGGGAGGGTAACTCCTTTTAGGCGTGGACTTCAGGTTTTACACTCTACGGACCTTTTACATGTAAAATAATATAAATAACACACTAAAGAAGAGGGAAAAAGTGGAAAAGCATAATTGGGCCACTTTAAGATAATATGCTTTTAATTTGAAGGCTGCTCCGCGAGCTTGAACAGGAAGTGGCACTAAGCCAATGGCTAGAGTTAAAAGTATGGAGAAGTGATTGATTTTTAACTCAAATAGACTGAATTGAATGTATTAGCACCCCCCGAAGAGGCACAAGCTCTTAAGTTGGTTTTGGAATTTGTGAATACATTTAAAATCATCCGTCAAGTGTCAGACCATCTTTCGGAGGGATACGCTACAGTATGTAACAAAGAAGGAATTCCAAATATGTTAATGAAATAATTCATATACTATTAAAATATTAAAAAGTAGCATAGGATAATATGTTATAAACTCGTAAAAATCCGTAGTATAATATTTCATAAAAATATGACAGTATGTCATAAAAATGTAACCAAAAAGTCATAGTATTTTATAAAAAGTGTAGTATGTCATTAAAATGTAAACAAAAGTCATAGTTCAGTATGTCACAAGAATCCATAGAATAGAATGTCATTAAAATTCCATAAAAGGCATGTCATAAAAATGTCACAATATAGTCAAGTCAATAAAATATCACTAAATGTTGTGTGTCGTAGAAAAGTCATAAAGAGACATAGTATAGTTTGTCATCAAAATGTCAAAAAAATATTTTACGTCATAAAATAATTAGTATAGAATGTCATTAAACAATGATAAAAAAAGTCATAGTATAGTATCTAATAAAAAGTCATAAAGTCCGGTTTAATTTTATTAACGACAAGTATCTCATAAAAAACATTCAAAAGTCATAATATTGTATGTCTTTAAAAAACTTAATGAAAAGTCCTAGTATGGTATGTCTTGTTACATGTCATAAAAATGTCATGAAAAAGTAATCAAATTGTATGTCATTAAAAAAATGTCGTAAGGTATAGTATGTCTTAAAAAAGGGAAAATGTACTCGTATCTTTTATTAAAGTGTTAAAACATTCATAGTAAAGAATGTCATTAAAATCCAATCTAAAAGTCATTGAATAGTATGTTGTTAAAAACTCTTTAAAAGTCACAGATCATTTCAATTAAAAGTGATAAAATGGTATTTCGTTAAAATAACAGTTTGTCATAACAAAGTCATAAAAATGCCAAAGTATAGTATGCCATTGAAATGCCACAAAAAAAATCATTGTATATATTGTATATATCCATATATATGTATGTATGTATGTATGTATGTATGTATGTATATATATATATATATATATATATATATATATATATATATATATTTATATATATATATAAAATGTCCCATACAAGGGCAAAATACCTTAACTTTATTTAAATAAAAAATAGCTTTTGTCATTTTTGGAACCCTGTACTAGGAATGAGGTTCAATTTACCTGGGTTATCTTTGGTTATCTGGCTTAACTAACCCTTACAACCACAATCCCGCTTAGCGGACCTACAACGGTGGATATCAACCCAGGGTTTCTCAATCTGAGAGCATGTTCATATGAAAGGGGTGGTGTTTTCAGCAAATGACATAATCCAGGTCAAAGCAAAACCATTTAAACTGCCAAATGCAGGAAGGACAGCTGGCAAAAAAATCACCAGCTGTATAAATATAGACTTAAGTAGAGCTGATTACATATGTGTATTCCTTTAAATCAATGTGTTGCTTAGATGTATTCTTATAGAATAGAAGGAACTTTTTTACCCTATTTTATGACCCACAGCATACATATAAATACCGTATTTTCCGCACTATAAGGCGCACTTAAAAGCCTTTAATTTTCTCAAAAAACGACAGTGCGCCTTATAATCCGGAGCGCCTTATATATGGATTAATTCTGGTTGTGCTTACTGACCTCGAAGCGGTTTTGTGTGGTACACGGCGCTCTGTCAACATGTTTTAGTACGACTTTGGTAAACTACAAAGCCGCACCGCAGCAGCATTACGGCCACCGTAGTCAGGAGCGTCGCGGAGTAATACATACTGTGCTTCACCATAATATCACAGTGTGTGTGTATAAGGACCCCAACATGGCTCCTGTCAAGAGACACGCTTACTACGCGGACTTCAAACTCAAGGCTGTCAGTCACGCAGTAGAACATGGGGATAGAGCAGCTGCGAGAGAATTCAACATTAATGAATCAATGGTACGGAAGTGGAGGAAGTTTGACTGACTGACTGTTTTGTTTCGCTTAATGCGCCTTATAGTCCGGTGCGCCTTATATGAAAAAAAAAGATCGAAAATAGACCATTCATTGACAGTGCGCCTTATAATCCAGTGCGCCCTATAGTGCGGAAAATACGGTACCTGGAGCACAGTAATGCAAGGCAGTGCATACAATCTAGTTCATTTAAGCAAAACATTCATTCAACGTATTATGGTCAGATCTCTTGATGGGGGAGTTTTTTGTGAGTTTGCCTTAAATTCCACATTCACATAGGCTGCGATATTTTGGCAGCTGTCCTTTATTCATTTAACAGGTTAAACTGGGTTGCTTTAGTCTGGATTATGACTTTAACTTCTTTGTATTTGTCTAATATTGTGTTACAATCCATACACCGAGCTTTGATTGATCAGTAGGCGGTGCTTTTATACGTGTTGATCCCGTTATCTCAGAGATAAACTGCTCCGGAGCAGGTAAAGCCGGCTCAGACTACAGGAGTTTTAAAATCCTAACTGATTTTGAAATCATGTAGCAACACACATATAATGAGAATATTCACAGATGTTCTTCTCTCTAATCTCAAATATGAACACACTACACAAGATTCCAAAAGAATGGCGCATCACACACTACATCTTATTAAGATTATTGTATCTGAGGGAGCAATGCTATAGGATAGGAGAGCAAACCCTCTAATCGTCCTTTTTCAACTTGGTTCACTATAGACCTGATCAACCCACTCTCTATTCATTTTTTAATAATCTATTTCAGATAATACTGTGTTTCCGACATAAGAGCTACAAAGATGGACATTTCTAAAATTGCACAAGAATTATTTCCTCCTAATTGGGTTGTTAATTGCGCTCATATTATAAATAATGAAATTCAAATAAGCCATAGTCTGAATGTGTTATCATAACATTCCTGTGTCTGTTTGAACATATATGCCAAAAAATAAGCTTAAACTGATTAAACATCAACCAAGAGTTAGTCTTTTCTACTGGAATTCTTTTGTCTGGAAGTTGAACTCATTCTTTAGGGGTGTTTTTTTTTTGTCGTTTAACATCAAACTATAGTCACTTTTCAGTTTTGTCAAATGGAGCTCTGTTTCTTTGCTGCGATTCAATTCATGACGTCACTTGAATACCTATACTTCATATGACTTCTTATGACATTTTCTGTGGCCTACTGTGATATGTAATTTATATAACAACTGTATGACTTTTAACAAGTTATTTGCGACATACTGTTATAACTTTTCTATGACATTTTTGTATCATACTATACTAAGGCTTTTGACAGTATTTGTGACATTCTACACTATGACATACAACAACATAATAAAAGTTTTAAAGACTTTTTTAAAGTAAACTATAATATGACATTTTTAATGACATGTTGTATGACATACTATACTATGACTTTTTAATGATTTCTTAAAACTATACTCTGACTATATAGCCTGTAGGGACTCAACTCAATATGGCGGCTGAGTCTTTAAACTCAGTTTCCTAGAATTCTTCCATTTTCAAACTTAGGTGTTGTTTATTTTATTGATATTAATGATTATCTTTATTAATTGCTAATAACCAGACGTGCACATACCTGTGTCCCCAACAGGGATCCATCCAGTAGTTTTTATTTAGATATTTTATTTAGATAATCCGGCCATTGTCATCCCTAGAGCCATGAAGCTGTCATAGCTAAAATGAAGTCTATAGAGACAAGGTGCAGATAGAAGGCCAGCAAAGAAATGCACAGAAAACCTGACACCGATTCCATTCTGAAAGCTGGAACCTTCATCATGTGTGTGTGTGTGTGTGTGTGTGTGTGTGTGTGTCTGCCTGTTTGACTGTCTATGCTAGCATTTGATGTGTTGCAGCTTAATCCCTGTGTTATTGACGCTTGTGAGATATGCCCTTTGTGTTTGGTTTTTCCATAGAACAAATGCAGGATAAAGAGACAAAAGAACAAATATATAGCCGCCACCAACGTTATTCCAGATACAATGGACATGAATACCATATTGTTATTGTATGATAGACCAGAACTTGATTTTCTAAAAAAAAAAAACATTACTTTTTTGCTATGAAATGTAATAAGTTTTTGATATCATTGATTGACACTGTATACTGATATAGAAAATTCCTTTGCTGGTCACCTGGAGGCCGCGGGTGTTACAGGTTCAGAGGTTATGGACAGGTGGATGGTGTTACTGGATTAGCACTTCAATAGTCTTGGGTGTCTCTGAGAATAATTGCCATGCCCATAACAGTGTTTGAGTTTGTGTGTGTGTGTGTGTGTGTGTGTGTGTGTGTGTGTGTGTGTGTGTGTGTGTGTGTGTGTGTGTGTTCCGGCGTGTCTGATTTCTAATGATGGTCATCCATAATTGAGTGTCACGTCACGGGGGTAGCCGTCCAGGGTGGCGTGGGGGTTAACTAGGCTGCGGCTGCTCGCCATGACAGCGTGTGTGTCTGAGTCCCAGGGGTCAGCAGCGCACAAAACGTCCAGCGGGACAGAGCAGCAACCCGAGCTGAACGCTAGTTAATTAATGCCACCTCTGATTAACTGTCAGTTCAGGATCAACACCAGCTAATTCCCTAAAAGACACCCTGACCAGAGGGACTGTGTCACTTTAACCCTACACGTAGAAACTGCCCTCAACCTCAACGCATAGGAAGTCAACATACACGACAGGTTGACACTCAAAGTCAGGTTAAAAAGGTTATGTTAGAAAACAGGGCGTTTATCTCAGGAGTGAAAGATTTTCCTATTAAGATCCTCAAAGTTATCAGTTACGACGCTGGAGGAACTTTATTTTAAAGGGTAATTACAACTGAATTACAACAGTAAACCATAATGTTAAGCCTAACTTTAAGCCACCAATACCTTGAAAATAACATGATGGCATACTTTTTTTTTTTATTGTGATTGTCTCACCTACACAAAAAGAGAAATCTCATTGGTAGTGGTATGCGTTGCTTTCTTTCACAGTTTCTTTTTTTATCACTGGGGGCACCAAAGTCTAGATTTGATTATTTGACTGGAATTACACTGCTTGATCATTTATTATTTTTAAATAAATAAAAAGAGATTGATACTTTATCAAAAGGTGCCCTTTATGGAAGGATTGTAAGTCATTAACTAATACTTTATAGATCAAAACTTGTAAGTTGCTCAGGTTATGTGGCGGGTTAATATTTAAGTAATTAATAAATTGTCAATAGTTTCTCATTTATAAGTGGTAATAAGTAATTTATTAAAGAGATACTGTGGATGTTTTGAAGTGGGGTTTTATCCTACAGTAGATCAGACAGCCCTTTCTGACGGAAACTGAACTGAAAGTGAAACTTATCTATGTTCTCTTCAAGGCCACAAGACTCCATCTGAAACAGGTCAGTCTCCATTGGAAATATTTTTAATATAGCATACAATGTTATTGATATAGATTTTTTTTCAGCTGTCTAAAATACGTTTCCATCCAGAACAGTGCATTGCTTTGTTCCCGTGTGAGTATTCTTTACATTTCTCCTGACTGGGGGTGTAGCGACCGCCATCTACAGAAGTAATACACTGACCCTGGATAAGAACCTCATACAACCCCCTCTGAAAACACCCATACTATCCCATAATTCTGCAGTTACACAACACAAGATTTAATATTAAAGTTTCTCACTTTTTAAGCTAAATTTAGAGTCATCTGCAATTATTTGTCAAAAAGTCATCGATATGTTTTTTTTAAATATCAAAAATGTAGCCGAGTCTGTGCCCTCTTATAAATCTCTTCCTAAATCACACTTTTATTGTATAGATTACCCTGGTTTGAGTTAATTTGGCTCCCTCTTGTTTTATATATTTGATATCAAATTGTTTTTAGCCTGTCATGTCATGTTCTGTTTTGTTTTTTGTTTGTTTTTCCTACTGTTGTTATTGTTTTTCCCATTTATCTCAACATACTTTGCAATTTAGTTATTTGCTTTTATGTCCCGAGGCGCTTAAAAATGTAATTTTTCAATATTGTGTGATACTGCTGTTGATTTTATGTTGTTAAGTCAGTAACAATCTAAATACTCGTAATTATTTAATAACTGGAGTTGTTTCTGTTCTAAAAATCTACATTTACAGTATATTTACAGTATATTGTGTGATGATCTAAAGTCAAAGGAAACATTGAACTCTCTCCGTTCCCAGACAACGAGTTGGATCGCTTAATGCACGAGTGAACCCATGGCCTGCTCACCGCGTACTGTTTGATTGAATCATTGCCCGACTAAAGTCATATTTCTGGATGAAAAAGATTCCGTCAAGATAAGTGACAATCAGGATAAGCCAGCTGTTTTGACAGCCAGAAATCAGCACCTACACATAAACAATAGATGGCTGATCTGAGAAGGACATTCTTTGGCCTCCGAGTTCAAACATAACAGTTCTCCAACAGTTTCTCTTAAATATAACTTGAGGATTTATGATTTTTCTGTTTGAAACAACACACGCCCTAGCTTTTACTGCCAGACAAACTTGGTAGTCAGGAGACAATCAATTACTAATGAAGTCTGCTATAGAAAGCAGAGCCACCTGAGTCAAGGGTTTCAGGTTCAGCACATGTTGTTCACACTAGAAGACCATTAAAATGACAACTGTTGTTTTACTTGTGGAACTCATTTTAGAGGGAAATCATCATTCTCCATCATGTCAGCTACAAGATGTGTGCCTCTGCAACTCCACCTGCTGGGGGCTCTGTGTAGTGCAGGTTCTTTGCTGAGAAAGCTATTCTAAATTGCTTATAATGGTGAAGAATTCTTGAAGACGTGTGGCTCATCCCTACACCAGCTTCTCCACAACACTAAACACATTTGATCTTTTGCACTCTCACTGCAAAAAGTCAGGGTTACCCATAAAACAAAAAAAATATTTCTCAATTCAATTTTATATAACTAGTTATGGCCTAAATGTCTATTATGGAGCCAATAGAGGAGAAAATATTGCCGACTTTGAAAGTGTATTCACCAAAAAGTTTCACATACACAGTTTGACAATATTTCTGTGAATTCTTGAGTTCTATGTTTAGAGCTTTTCTACATGATGGGAGGTCAACGTGTGTAAGGTTGTTGTGTGTGTGTGTGAAAAGGTTAGTTGATTTTGTTTTTGTGAAAAATGTGTGTAGTTTGGCGAAGCATGGTAATGCTTTTGCTAGGTCAACGTGTGTAAGGTTGTTGTGTGTGTGTGTGTGAAAAGGTTAGTTGATTTTGTTTTTGTGAAAAATGTGTGTAGTTTGGCGAAGCATGGTAATGCTTTTGCTAACTTTTTGTTATCTGTCAGCAATGGAGAAACGTGAAATGTCATTGACGTCAACAAACCAATCAGAGAACAGTCTTCGGAGACACAAGGACCAGAGACCATGGCACAGTGAAGAAATAGAATTACTTGAGATGTAAATGCTTTACCAGTCAAAGCTCTGAGTACATAAGGCCCAAAGCTGCTCTCTGCTGGTCCCTAGTGGATATGGAAGGAACTTTAGATTAAGTCAACCTTATAAAAATGATCATGAAAGTTTAAGACTCAGTAAAGTGGTTAAGGTAAATTCACTTTTATTTGTTTCTGGACCATCCTCTTTCACATGTTAAATACAACATCACAAGTAGCCACACCAAAGCCAACAACAACTTAGTCACAATTTGAACAGCTTGGTCCATTGATCCAGGGGGGCCGCAGGGGGCACACCAGATAAGTGACCAGAAAATGAGCCTCTGTATTGTTATAAATTTCATCCAAAATAATTCACCTGTCAGCTGGATGAGACTTTTGATTTCTGTTTGTTTTGTTCAATGGCACATGTTTTCTCACCCAGCTAACGTTTTCCTATTGCCATAGGGTTGTTTGTAGTGTTTGCAGCTTAGGATAAAAGGTCCTCACACCCAGAGCCCGTCACCCTCTACAAACTATCCCAGAGAAAACACCAGATCCAAAATCAGCCAGTAGAGCAGCAGAGATGAGAACTGTTAAAAAAAAAGAACTGCAACTGAGACGGTTTCTTTTCTTTCTTTTTTTTAAGCTTGCCAGGGTTAGGAGCTGAAGCACCTACCCCCATGTTTAGAGAAATCTGTCTACCGGATACAGATAGTAGTTTGGAAATATTAGATTAAAGTGGAGAAATAATAGATGTATTTACACAGATATCCTCACAAACAGAGTATACTCCCAAACATTAACAGACTTGTACACATGGATCTGCACATACCCAGACAGTGCATGTATCCACCAGAAAGAAAGTTCACCGTCCTGGTTGCAAAATCTCAGTCTAAAATCAACAGGGACCAAACAGTTGTAGGGTAAATCAATTGTTAACTAATAATATGTGCTTATGACTGCAAGTACACATTCCCCAGGTGCAGTGCAGAGGTGCTGCAAACCAACATAAGCTTCTTTACTGGGTATTATGGCAGTAGAGATGGATCTCCCAGGCATGATAGCTCTACAGGGTCACACCGGCGTGGCTACGACCTAAATCAGTGTTACCCAAACAGTTCAAAAAACAAAGTACAAAACTTCTGGAAGTGGTAAAAATGTTTAAGTGAAATTAAGCTCCAAGTGCATTTTTTATAGTTTTCATTCCCTGTGTATCTTAAGTTTTCTTGTACCTTTTAGTCATAGAGTATAGTCACTTACTGTATACAAGATGATTATTATTGTGACTTTACATTCAGACATACATAACGGACAGACTTAGACTTGCTGTTCACAAGGCAAGTACAAAGGCTTTCCCAACAGTTGTTCATTTGAACACTTTTCCACTAAACATCCAGAGCCAGACATTGGGCTGATGGTTAGGCTGACAGGATCCACCTCTTTGACAGGTAAAAGTGTAAACGAGAACCCCAACAGACTCTGTGGGCTATAAAACTCGTGGAACACTATTGAGGGTTGCTGGGGCTTTACTATCCTATGTCAACAGATACTGGTGAACTGGGAAAGTCCTTGTAAATAGACGAGACTAGTCACTTTTCAACCAAAGGGATTCCAAAGGGTCAGGTTACAAAGAATGTATTTCCTCTGAACAACAGAAAAACAGCCCATGTTGTAACGTGAAGAAAAAGATTTTTGAAATGACAGGTGACATGGACGATTGGTAAGCCCTGACAAATAGGATTTGGCCTGCCAGTGAAAATGAGAAACCAATTCCAGTTTGCAACCAATTCTCAATATGCAATTTCACCATAGGAACATTATTTGAATCATAAATAGTGCTTCACAGACCGAAAAAAGAAAGAAAAATGCAGAAATCCACAAGTTATCTGACAGACAGTATAAAACGGGTGATGATATCAGTGATAGCAGTGTGACGCCTGGCGGTGTTGTTGTGTTTGTGTTGTCCTGTGCGACGGCTCGTTCCCTCAGAGTGAGTCCGCTCCGTTAACGGTTTTTGAACGCACTCTTCATTCAAGCGCTGCGCAACTAAACCACAAACCATTGCCATGGCAACAGATTAACAAAATACTACCAAATATATATGTATATAAAAACATTAAAAAAAACTGAATGGAACAGCATGAAGACACGACACCTCAGAAGGTCGAGAAGCCGGGCTGTCAAAGGTCCAAGTTGAGGTTAGTAGAATTGAAAAGGTCAGAGGTCACTCTGGTCATTTCTTCCACTGGTTAGTCATAATGCAACTGTGTTAACCCAAAACAACAGTCATAACAGAGTAGAATGTGGAATTAATTAGAGAGAAATTTATACAATGTTTTACAGGAATAACCGTAATTCTTTTTCAGTTTGGAAATAAAATGCCCCAACCCCCAGAAACACATATAGTGTGTGTGTGTGTGTGTGTGTGTGTGTGTGTGTGTGTGTGTGTGTGTGTGTGTGTGTATATATATATATATATATATATATATATATATATATATATATATATACACACACACATACATAGATATATATATAGTTTAACATATCACTGGGATTTCCAAATGAAAAACATCCCATGATAAAAAGGTGGTTGAACCGTTAAACTCTGGACATAGCTGTGTATGGACACAATTTAAAGTTTCAGTCAGGTTTCAAACAACACTATTTGAGGCATTCCTGTCATATAATAAAACTTAAATGTTCTTTCCCCAAGGCATATTATACATTCATAATACTATGTGAGTGCAACTGTTCGCGTGTGTTTGTGTGTGGCTATTTTTGTATTTGAAATACCTGCCAACGAGAGATATAAATTATCTGCACTCAAGCAGAATAATGTATGTACATGTATGTTGGTGTTTGGGTGGCTCCTATCCTCATGACTGAAGCACATTTCCGTAGGAAACAATTGCACCTCATTGGTTCAATCCAAGTTAGCCAATCACCAATGACGGAAGCCAGAGCCCCTGGTCCGCCCCATCGCAGACACCAGAGTTTGGTTGGTAATGTGTGAATGAGTGTGTGTGTGTGTGTGTGTGTGTGTGTGTGTGTGTGTGTGTTGGGGACAGTGGAAAGACAGTCCATTCCCCTTGCAGTGTCTTCGTGGATGGAGGGGAGAGGATGCGGTTTCCGTGGTGAAGAGAGTGAAGTGTCGATAAGCCGAGGAGAGGAGGAGCCTAAACCTCGGCTTCTTTCAAGCCAATCCACTCCTCCTCCTGTCAGTCAGTGTTGGGCTTCTTCAGGGAGAAGGCCAAGATGCTGAAGTGGTTGCTGAGCTGTTGTACCTAACAATGGAAAATAAAATGATTTTGTACCTCTTAAAATATATAAAAAATATAAAAAAATCTGGGCCCTCCAGGGCATTTAACGTCTGTAGCTTTAGATTAAAGATTCAGTTGGTAACTTTGAGAAACTACCAAGAGTAAGCTGGATTTTTAAAAAGATCCAAACAAAAACATCGAGCCTAGTGTTGCAAACTATTTCCTATGAAGGAAGCTAGTAGCACTAGCTTCAAAAGTCCCTAAATCTAGCAAAACTCATCCCTTCAAGCCTCCCTCTAGAGCCCCCACAAAATAATCATTCTGAACGTAAACAACAACCATGGCTATTGTTAGTACTCACACCTGTCAAGCCAACAGCTTTTGGAAGTCTTGGATATTCCTGTCTACCCACCTGCTCAATATGTAGGGGCAGGTAGGTAGCTAGCATATTTAATCATTTCATTTGGGCCTAATTAAATAATTGGACAAGCTATTGCCAACCAGAGTTACCGAATTGTTCCTTTTTTTTGTCAGAGCATTTGATTTGTTGATTGCTTTCAGCGAGAATTTCAACATGGACAACAAAAAATGTGTTTGTGGAAAATCATCAACCCTAGCTTTAAGAGTTTTTTTGTCATGGTTTAGCTTGTTTTACATTTAGCATAATATTTCTGGTTTTCATTATCTGGTAGAGTTAGATGTTAGAGAGTTAGCTGTGAAGATTGATACCAATGTTATATATATGTCTATTACATTTAAGGCCTTAGCCAGTAGCCAGTTAGCTTAGCACAAAAACTGGAAACCGAGCCAGTCCAGCCCTTTCCCCGTTTCCAGTTTTAATGTTAAGCTAAGATAACTGGCTGCTATCTTTAGCTTCATATTTACTGTACAGACATGATGTTATTTTTTTTATATTTCAACAGAGGTACTGTATTTGTATGCTCTTACCACTGAAACGCCGTAGTGGATGTGTGCTAGGATTACAGCTGCTGTCCACAGATATAGCAGAAGGATCTCGTTGGCGACCACCCCGGTTACCGCCAACAACACCACCGGCGTCATGGGCAGCAACAACCAGCTCAGAGCCTGACAACGTGTGTTACTCATCTGACACACAATCAGCTTACACTGCAAGATTAATACATTTACACATGAGTAAGCACACATTAACACCTGAATAAAGACAGTTATGCATTGCATGGTTGTTGAATGCACAAAAATAAGAGTAAGGATCATGTCAAAAATCCTCAGAAAACTCACTGTAACATTAGCGAAGGCTGTCCCCACCATGAGGTAGAAGATCCTGGGCTGCAGCTCAAGGATGTTTGATGGAGAGAAGACCACCCAAATGGTTGACAAGACGAAGAGGAGGACGGGAGAAAGGAAGGGCAGGAAGGCTTCGTACAGGCTGCTGTGCTTCAGAGTGTTACTGCGGTGACCCCTGCAAAACCACACAGAGGTGAAGAGTTCAGAGCGCTGTGTGAAATCATAACACTCCAATATTATGAAACTTTAATGAAAAGTTGACTCACTTCAGGACATTGTAGAGGCTCATGGGTACGGTCACAGTAAAGGAACAGGCTGGCAATCAAAAGATTTTCATTATTGAATGTGAGGTTTCTTATGTTATGGGAAACAGCTAGCCTGGCTTAGTGTTCATTGGTGAACTTTTTTTAACCTGTTAACTAGGCACGGCAAGCCTGCCAAGCTTTGATGCTGCACAGTCACATTAGTATCTTGCAATATAACATCACCCTGAAATGCCTCTGATGATTGCACCAAATGGAGCAAATTCAACCATTAGATCAAATAGTCCTTTGAACAATAGTCCTGACACGTAGCACAGCTCAGGTAATAAATGAATGTACTCAGAGTGACCAATCACAGCTCACCGATGATCATAAAGGTGAAAAGGTCTCTATAGAGGAAGCTCCACAGGATTGGCTGGTACCATGTTTCCACGCCGACCACAGCCGTTACCAAGTAAACAAGGGAAATTGTCTGGAAGGAGATGACACACAAGAAATCAAGTCACTAGAAGGCTGGTATTTCAAGGTGGTGACCGGTCACTAACCTCCATGAGTGTGTGTTTGTGTGTCCTTACCACTTGGCTGATGTCGTATCCCCATGGCAGGAACAAGATGCCCGTGTTATATTTCTCCCAGTGAGATAGGATGAATGAGAACAGCACCACCCACAGGATGTAATACAGTGTGGCCACACCCACGCCACTTTCCCCACGCCCAAATATGGAGTAGACGGTGGCCACGAAGAAGATGCAGGCCCAACTATCAAGGCCATGGTCAAACAGCTCCCCTAGTGGTGTGGAGGAGTTGGTGCGACGTGCCTGTTTACCGTCAACACCATCTACACATAAACAAAAAGACATGGATCATTGGTACAGTACATGTTGATGTGAACATTTAGAAAAGGAACACAAAAACATACAACGTGTATTTTACATTTCTAACATTTCCACTCAGCCAAAGCTGCTGCCCTCACTTACATAACTGTACAAAGTCTTCAACAAAGCCTGAACTCATTTTCACAACAAGCGAACTAGACGAGGCTCATTTCATCTACACATGGAAGTGATCGGCAAACTTTTGCTCAAAACACGCCACATGGAGATGATTCATTTTAATGGTTCGAAAAAATGGCCAGCAAGATTTTTTACGTTTAGTGTAGTTCAGAGTTCATGTCTACATACAAACAAAAACAGTGAGAAGCAATTTGACAGAAACATAAATCTTTATTTCTTAAGCTGCCAAACAGCCTGCAACTTTGAGGATATCTATGTGATTTCAGCACTATTACTGTGCAAGCTGTAGGTAAGTAGAACAGATCAGATTCAGTTCACCCATCTGGCACTGCTACACCTTCCTGTGTAAATACTGCTCTGTTAACATGGCTCATCTGCTTGAAGGACTGGTATGGAGGGATTAAAGGGTGTGGCATTCACATTGCAAATTTCAATCGCTTTTTAAACGCCTCCGATTGTAAAATAAATAACATTTAGTCAAATAGTCCTTTTAATTCCTGACCGGGGACACAATGATCTCCACTTTGTGGGTCCTCCACCCAAAATATCTGCCACAAGCAACCGCTTTCACATTGCACACATGAATTTTAGCCACACTGTCAATATAAACTCAAAAGATTATAATATATAATAATATATAATATAATTGGTGCAGCTTTAAACTGTAAACCACTCGGCTTACACTCAGGCACAAGTTGTTATTTTTAGGGTGTGTCGGGATGCTATGAATGCGGTGATATTATTTTACATTAACAGCTTCAGTTGTCTTGCTCAAAAGGCAAGCTGTACAAAAAGGCAGAGAGAATCTAATTTGTTTGCCCACCCATGCTTTGTGGCCCATTCTACAGCCTTGTTTCCTGTGTAACACACTTAAGGTGGTTGTTTTTTGAATGCTTGCTCAGGCCATTTCATCAAAAAAAACAAAAAACATCTGAATCTTTTCTTTTGAGTTGAGAAGTATTATGAATTATACATCAAAACCTACTTATACTATTCTAGGTAGACTCAATGTCACAATCTTAATCATGTTTTTCTACACATCTGTGTCATTTTTCATGACAAAATATCTTCCATCAAAACCATTTTATTCAAATAATAATCCTGTTGATATCCTTTAGCCCTCTAGACTCTGAGCTGATAAACTCCTGCCCTTACTTTGCATGAATGAGACCAGCATGAAGCAGAATCATCTGTCTGGGGTCTGTGTACGCCAGAGGAGCAATGACCAGGGTGACTATGAGTGAGGGAAAGTCTACTAGCTGCTAGGCTAACTTATGAAGTATAAACCGCTAAAGGCTGAAGCTAGTAGTACAATGACTTGCATTAGTATAACACCTTTCTAGTCTTCCGACCACTAAAATCACTTTACCATACATCCATTCACACACATTCATACACTCATGGCACAGCCTTTAGAGCGTTTTGGGGTTCAGTGTCTTGTCCAAGAACACTTTGACATTGACCAGAGGAGCCAGGATCAACTGACCATCTGTGATAAGAGGAGATCCTCTCCCTCTCTGAGCCACAGCTGCCTCCGGTGGTGAATAGCGTGCATCCCCCTTAGTATTGTAGCAATAGGGACGGCCCACATTTCCAATCATGCCTGCTTAATGTTCCAAAATGCAAATTTTACTTTTTTTTTAGTGTTTGTAATGTGTAATGTGTCTGTTCAGAACATGGGTGCTGTTGCTGGTAATTGTCATTTGTGTGCTGGTATATAGTTTAAACCATCAGTGAGGTGGCATTTATTGAGTCAAGCTTTTATTTACTACTAGACAGTGTCGTCATACTCTGTGTAGTAAAGTAAATAATTGACAGTGAAGGTGATTGTGTCTTACTTCTCATGCCAACCTGCCTGTTACTGAATTGACAGTAGGTGGGCACCCCAATGCATAAACGCTGTAATGATAAAGTCCTTAAAAAGCTTGTTTATATATTGTTAAAAATGTTTATATATCTACACTGATAGACAGCATTTTGTCATGGTAAAAATCTTCAATAGGCAAATATCGCTTATTAAATTGAGAACTTGTTTAGGCTCTATTTACCATGGTAACTAGAGTGAGAACAAACTCAAGAGTTTTCCCTCAACCTCGTTTCTGAAACAGGGTTCTATATTGTAGATAGCTCATTAACAGTCACATTTCAACACAAAGCACATGGTACCTTGTATATCTAAGGAAAAATGATTAAAGAATTGTATTTGTCCAAACCACCAGGGTTTCCCCAGAGTCCCTGTACAGAACATATTCCATGAGGAAGAATTTGACCCTGCGCCTCTCAAAAGTCAGAGAAGAACAACACACAAGGGTTGCAGAGGTTAGGACTCACCCAGTGTATAGGCCAAGAAGTTGAAGATCCCTGCAGCAACCCAGACCCAACTAGGCACATGTTCATGTCCTGCAGCTGAGACACAAACAATTTAAATATGCAGCACACCACACATACACAGATGGATACTGAGATAGAAAAGCCAAAACATTTCAAATTTTCCCTTAGCTCAAAATGTTGTCCTAATTCTACTTTTCCAGCTGTTTCTACACACCTTCCCCTGCTGATTTTAGAGAATCATTCATAAATACAAAATATATCTAGCACTCCGATAGTGCTACAATCTTATGGGAGTGCTCTGATTAATACATTTTGAAATAGCCATGTTGTTATGAGCCTTTGTCGAATCAGGCTTCTTATAGATCAAATCCACAAATAGTCTACTATTCATGGTCATCCCTTAAACTGAAGGGGATGCACAGACAACTCTAGTGGACTTTGTGTTTAATAAACAAAGTGGCCACATACATGCCTGTAGTTTTTCTCCACCCTCTGAGCAGATGGGTGGATTCAACTAACAAAATATGTTTATATATACATATACCACAAACACTAGACAAAGAAAACTAAGGGAAAAGATATGACTGAGGACCTACCAGAGGCAGTGAAGTTGAAGTCATAGAAGGCCAACATAAGGAAATTCAACACAAGGAACATAAAGCCTGTAAATGTAATGAGGTTTGGAGCCAACCATGTTGGTAGAAACTGTTAAGAAAGAGATTGACAGAGACAAAAAGAGAGTGAGTTGGTCAACAAGTCACTTGGCTAATGAATAGATTTATTCTAATCAAAATACTGACACTGATATATAGACAGTAATTATTGTTGTCATACTTTTTTATAATACAATTATAACTGTAAAGACAATATTAATCACATTCTGCCCTCAACTGGTACTGATTTATCCTCAAACTTAGAAACAGCTGTCCCATCAACCTTCACTAGTTGACTTCAACACTTACTTCATCCAAGCCATCTAGCTGTGTCATGGACCCCGACTAGTCTGCTTAGTTAGCACCCCTTTACTAAATATGATCAATCTTTCTTTACTAACAGACCATGTACCAAATAGTCCTTTAAAGTAGCTGATATTAATGATATTTTTAAAAGCTCATTCTTGATCCAGAGGTCTTTAGGGTTCTTGCCAAAGCAATTAATAACCAGTTGTGTGACTTGTCTACGTAACATAAAAGTTTATTTGAGGACTTTCAGTCAGGATTTAGGCTCTGTCTACACTACTTTGTTTTCATTTAAAACAGGGTTTTAAAACGAAAACGATCTCCGTCCACACATGCGTTTCAGCATCGTTTTCGAAATGATTTGCGTCCAGACTTGCTCCCCTGAAAACGAATATCACGTGACTATTCACGTCCACTGAGCATGCGGTTGCCGGTGTAAACAGGAAGTACATTGGTTGCTTGGTTACAGATAATACCATGACACTACTCTTTAATAAAATAAAATAAAGAAACGGTTGTGCTTGATACTTAAGAACTTCCTCTAAAATCTTCCTCCATAAACTCAAACAGACAAATTTCGTGGAAGATTTTAGAAGTTTTCTTTTTCAAACTTAGCTACAACACTGAAGGTCTTGCTCTATCTCTGTTAACACATGTCTCTCACTCGTTTCCTCTCTGTTTCGCTGTCTGTTCTCTCACTTGTAGCTCTGTTGTACTGGACAGCATTTATGCTTTTGTTCCTTATCGGTTATTTGTGAAGTTCACAATAGTTGTGGTGTGGAATCCCCCTCCTCTAAGCCTCAAACCGTGACCGCAGAAGTCCGTTCCGTAGGGCTGATAACGCCACTGGACACGCTGCTCGCTAATCGCTCCAATAACAGCTGATTCCTCCGCATGTCGGCAGTAGTATAATTATTAAATGCAGAATTCAACTGCACAAAAGCTGCTAGTAAAGACAACAAGGTCAACAACGCCTGGAATCAGTTTTCCATGATGAATTAACCTGGTAGTCGATCGGTAATCAAGGCTGTTGTTGTATGTTCTCTTCCAGAAAAGGCTCACGTGGTAAGGGCGTGACGAATCAGGAAAGGACACGTCGTATATCACAAGACCCAATCAAACAGGGAACAGGGGTGCCTACGCCATCGTTTCCAAACTCATTCATTTTCCGCAATCCACGCTATCTGGGAAACCCGGCGTTTCCAAACTTATCCGTCCTTGGGAGCGTTTTCAAACTCTGTTTTCGGTGATCTAAAACTCCGGCATAGTGTGGACGCTCAGTGTAAACGCAGCAAAAGATACGCGTTTTCAATCGAAAACGTAGTAGTGTAAACATGCTCTTAGAGACAGCACTGGTGAAAATCATGAATGACTTTCTAGTGGCATCAGACAAAGGACTTGTAACTACTCGTCTTGTTAGACCTTAGTGCTACATTCTCCTCCCCTACAACCCCTAAATAAGATAAGATAAGATAAGATAATCCTTTATTAGTCCCGCAGCGGGGAAATTTGCAGGATTACAGCAGCATAGGGTAAAGTGCACACAAGAGACATAGTAAAAGAAAGACAAGATAAAAATAAAATGAAATAATAAATCCCTCCTCTGATGCTCGGTTTGAGTTTTTTTCCCTGTTCAAATGAGCTATAGGGGAGTTTTTCCTGTTCCAATGTGAGGGTCCTGGGACAGATGATGTCTTATGTTGTACAGATTGTAAAGCTCTCTACCGCAAGTTTGTGATTTGTGGTATTGGGCTATACAAACACAACTTTCATTCTGTACACATGACATCTATTGCATTCTGTCCATCCTGGGAGAAGGATCCCTCCTCTGTCGTTCTCCCATAGGTTTCTTCCTTTTTTCTCCCTGTTAAAGGTTTTTTTTAGGGGAGTTTTTCCTGTGCCGATGTGAGGGAAGGACAGAGGATGTCGCATGTGCACAGATTGTAAAGCCCTCTGAGGCAAATTTGTAATTTGTGATTCTGGGCTATACAAAATAAACTGAATTGAATTGAATTGATTTGAATTCAGCTTTATGGGACAACTATTGTGAAAAAATGGTTTTAGGACAGGGATGGGAATTTTGAAAAAACGATATCAGGTTGTATTCAGGCAGAGGTTAAGAAGAAAAAATAAAGTCTTGATATAGATAGCACAACGGGTGTTACCAGCAAACCGCATTAACAGACGAGGAGACATTGTTTTTAACTGTTAACTCATATTTCATATCCATGGAATACCTCTATATCTGTAAAGAAATAAGTCATGTATTAGATGCATTATACTAAAACAAAGGTTGAATATCCTTAAAACAATTTGATTTGGCAAAATATATACTTAAATGTATCTTTAAGACTTCCTGTTTCTGAAGCATCTAAAACGAATTGGCCATCTTTGTTAACTTCTCAGACTTGTTAATAGTTATTTTATCAGTGAACTATTTGTTACAGTCGTGTCTGAAAAGCACAGAGCAAGCGCATAGTAACAACAATTCAGAGATGCACGCGTACTACAGAAAGCATAAACCTAGTTGACACACATCACAGCACACACACACACACACACACACACACACACACACACAAAAACACACACACACACACACACACACACACACACACACACACACACACACACACACACACGCGCGCACACGCACACACAGGTCTTTCTCACCTTCACCACAAAGTTCCAGAAAGGGTGCATCACGTAGACAGACAGGGGATTGGAGTCCACTGCACTGTACTGCAAAGAAACACAATTCAGTCAGTCAGGATTTGATTATCAAAAAGAACACAAACAGTTCTTTGCTTGAATTTTTTTTTTATTGGATTAATATCATTGCATGCAAACTACATTTTCGCCACACAGCCTCACGTGTAGCGTCTTTACTGGATAATTCTGGTGGCTTCTCCTCATGCAGAACGAAAACAAACCTGATCCTAGTCTCTGTAACTTTATCTGGACATGACGGAAATGTGTGCGTGCTACAGTGTAAAGTACCCTCTCTGGTGTTCATATTAACCACTTCAAACATGTTTACTGAAGATAAACCATAGCAGTTAATACTACAACAGCCAACCAAGGGCCGTGTTTACTACACAGGACTCTTGCTCATAACTACACAATCTTGCACTGGTTCTGCACAATGAATCATCTCATCATCAAGATTTTTCTAAATAAATAATCACAGATTACAGGCATATTTTTCCATGACTCAAACACTTAATTTAGAATGTCCACTGTGGATATAGACAGCCATGATGTTGTGTAATGTCAAAACAACAAGATAACACTCTCAATTTGTACAAACATAACAGTACAAATGACAGCACATACATGCATTGCACATTTGCACACAAAGAGATAAAAAATGACTTCCCCTCAAAGGGAGTCAGCGGTTTCTTGTTAAGTGTGACAAAAGATGTGAGAGGCATGAAGACGGATGACAGCATGAAAGAAAGAGCGGGTGGATTAGTGGAGCTATCTCATGTGCTTTCCATTTGTATGCTTGTGACTGTGCACCTGTATAATACAGACAGTGTGCATAGAGAGTATTTTCAGTCACTGACATTTGTCATCTTCCGCTCTTCACCAGCCATGGATGCTAGAGGCATAGTAGCCACTTAAGAAGCAATTATTGGGAAAGGTCTCTCTTGGTAAACAGTTAAGGGAAGCAGTTTCACGGCAGTAATCAAAAGGAGGCAGATCCTTGTGCCATTTAAGGAAAAAAGAACATGACCAGGAAAATACAAAAAGTTAAGAAATCTCACTGTCTAAGAACTGGGACAAAACATACAGATATAAAATAGTGAGGATTCTGTATACATAAGATTGTAGCCATTATGTAGAACTAAACTAACAGTACAGTCTCAACACATGGCACAAAGCTGTCTATCTAATACATGTACACCCCTATTCAAACTGAAGTGCCTTGTGTTAAATCCTTTAATAGCTGTAGCCAGTGACAAGACGGTCAAAGGCTCTTTGTATCTGGCCTGCCACATTGTTGCTCATCTTTTGGGGAAATAACTGAACACTAAAATGTTTGTGATATGCAGAGAAGATGCTACTATTTAACAACCCAGTTTCGTGGTCGCTGGAATTCTGTGAAAAGTGTTTTCACTTCAGTTTTCGTTTATGGTCGGTGTTTTCTGGTCAATGTACTGTTTAAGTAGAGTGGGGTACACTTATGTGACCATGACAGCAGCTACTAGGTTTACTTTCTCATCTGTGGTTGCAATATAAGAAACAGTCAAAGACCTGGCCTTCGATACAATGAGGAGACTCCTCATTGTATCAGGCCTCTGAAATGTGTGGAAAAAACAAGTAAAGCCTTATTTTATTGCCAAGCACTGCCAATGAGAAAGAGTCGCTAGCTAACCATTAGCACACTTGCGCCAATGTCAAGCAAAACATGGCAAACGATAAGTCTTCCGGCAGTGGCTTTTCAAAATAGTTCCGTTACAATTCGTCAACATTAAGAAATGTCCTCGTTTGTTTTGTTTAAATTGCCAGTCAAATAATAACACAGTGAACAACGCTTACATTTCGGGGGACAAATGTCAGTCCTGTAGTTGCAGATGAGTGTCCAAGCATCACACACAACATTGAGGGAATACTTCCGATATCCAAGCTTGACGTCTATCAAATCAATGGTTTGGGAGGACCACTACATAAACAACATTATTCGCATATCAGCCTACAAGATACAATCAAAATTAACATAATCATAAGAAATTGCAGTTACAACTAACAAGGGACGCTTTTATTTTCTTGGGGAAATGTGACCAGTATCTGGTATAGTTTCAGCTAACTCTGACTACCTTCACTCTTTTTTTTGCCAGTGATGGTGCATCGTGAGAGCTATCTGTTTCACACACACACACGCACACACACACACACACACACACACACACACACACACACACACACACACACACACACACACGCACACACACATACACACGCTCAATGGCTAGTTACTAGCATGCTATTACAACATATGAATCATACCTTGTATTTGTCAAAGCCTGCGAGCTGGTCCTGAGTGACATATTCGTAAAGAGCCATGGTGGTACAGGCTGGCTCCAAAATGACATAAATGGATATATGTGTCTCTAGAAAAGCTAATCCCCGCGTTAGCTACCGAGTCGAAGTACCATCTAGTTCGGCCGCTGTCGTTCACGCCGGGTGAGGTGATGTCGAAACATTCGAGCCACTCCTACGGAGCGCAAACACCGAGCAGACTGGAGCTCACTACCGCCCCCTCTGGCCTGGATGTTTAAACACATGTTAAACAAATACAAATAAACAGTATGAAATGGTGTGTAATTGTTCAAAATGACGTGATTTAATTATTCATGTTGTCACTTGAGAAAACGAATGCGGGCAGTGGATGTTGATAAAACGTATCTATTGATGTGTGTTAACGCGGTCCGCCGCTACGCCGCTAAACGTGACGTGGCTTTCCCCTCCAACCGGAAGACAGGGACAGATTTGCTTGTTTGATGCTGACCAGTTTAAGTACTCCTCGAACCGACAGTAAAAATCCCAACCTAAATCGTAATGTAAGTGATAACATTAGTTAAATTGTATTGCATTAGGTTTCATTTTGTAATGTTTCTTGAATCGTCATATGCAGCGTTCCCTTTATTGGTTTACGTTAGTTCAGCCAGTGCTGGTTCTAACATAACTAGTTAGCATGTTAGCTAGGTTAGAGTTACTTAGATTGATGGTCCATATTGACCACGATTTGGCAGGGTTTTTTTTTTCAACCATGTAATCCATAATAAACCAATGATTGGTACAATGACTCTGATGGTTTTCGGATTCACATACAAACTATTCATGAACATGATTAAGCGACTAGCAGGTTTCAGCGTTGAGGTGTAGCGTATAGCTATTAGAGATGTGATCATGTTTTCAAACGTACAATTGATAAATGACTTGCAGCTATTTAAACGTCCACATCATGCTTACTATAATTGTGAATATCGAATAGTCATGTGTATAACTCAAATGCCTTTAAATGGATGTAATCGAGTGACTGGTACGGTTGTACAATGCATTCAGAGATTCCAAAATGTGCGTTTTAATTTGTAACACTGATACATAATGCAAAGTAAACAGGACTTAATAGTAAAGTGAATAAAGTATGCAAACCACTGGTATATCCCGTAGCTGCTTTTTAAATAAAGCCATATATGTTTGTTTTTTATAATAATAATAATACATAATACAGACTCAGCTGCTCTCTTCCACCCTCACTAATGGTAGAACATTAAGCACAAGTGTCTGTATGCTTTACAGAATGGTGACGGACGTGCAGCTGGCCATATTTGCCAACATGCTTGGCGTGTCGTTGTTCCTGCTGGTTGTGTTGTATCACTATGTTGCTGTGAATAACCCCAAGAAGCAGGAGTGAAGTCCCCCCCCCCAACATGACAAGAGAGGTGAGTGCAATGTGGGTTCTCAGATTTGATGAGTTGTGTGATTTCAATTTCCCCCCGAAACATTTCAGCCTAATTAAGTATTCAAGAGAAACCATAAATCATATTTGGGGTTAATGACTTCACAATCAGAAATGTCAAAACACAGAGACGCAAACAATTAATAACTAAGACAAACGCATTGAGGCGGTAGAAATGGATCCTGCGTTTATCAGCAGGACAAAGACACAGTGTAAATACGTAATGCAGTGTGTTAAAGAGCATGAAAGGTCATCATGGCTTTCATGTTTCCCATGTTTGTAGTTACACTTTGATCGTGGCACTGCCCGACACCCACTGCTACTAGTATTATAATAATAAGTATTATTGTTATTGGCCACATTTCTATTACTATTTCTGCTTTTATTAGATAAGAGATAAGATAAGATAATCCTTTATTAGTCCCGCAGCGGGGAAATTTGCAGGCTTACAGCAGCATAGTTAAAGTGCACACAAGAGACATAGTAAAGAAAGACAAGATAAAAATAAAAATAAAAAACAAGTATTATAAATAAGCAATAAAAACAGTAGAAAAACACAATAACTGAAATATAATATTTACAGACAGAAAAAAAGAAAAAACTATATTAACTATTATTGCACAGTGTTTTTACATTGTCATTCTATTATATCTGCTGCTTTTACTATAAGAAGTTATCATTTTTCACTTATTATTTCTGCTATAATTAGTGCTACTACTATCATTAAACGTATCATTTCTGTGTTATGGATTAACTATGTTGTTAATTCTGAACACATGACATCTAGTACACTTCTGTCCATGATGGGAAAGGGGATCCCTCCAATGTCCCCCGATGTGAGGGTTCAAAGACAGGATGTTTTGTTCTGTACAGATTTTTAAAGCCCTCTGAGGCAAATTAGTTTTTTGTGATATTGGGCTTTACAAATTAAATTCAATTGAATGGAGATGTAGCTGAGTCTTCCCAATTCAGTTCATGGCTGATGTGTTACCACTTGATTATTGAGCACCAGTAAATATGTGGAGGAAGCATTACTGCTGGTTCTTGACCTCTCATATTCTTGTATAACAGTTTTTTTTATTCAGCTACAAAGAGGACTATTATATCCAAGGTTTAACACCTGTGATCCTGCCTAAAGTATTTTTCTCCCCACAGGTGAGATGGGACTCAATGCCACCACCAAGGAAACGACATTCCCCACTACCAGTCCCAAGAGATTCATTTCCATGTACGTTTGCACAGTAGTGTTTTTTTTCTATTAAAAATGTGTGAATGCCACTTGCATAAATGTTTCATTCATCCCTTAAGTTATGCATACACACTAGATACACTCACATTGAGTTTATTATATTGCAAAATGCAAAGAAAAAGAGGGGAGGTTTTCAAGTTAATTTATTTATAGATCTAGGTTGATTCAAGTTTCAACACAGTATCGTATCAGTCACAGTATAAGTAATTTGGTAAAAATCAGTTAAAGATATGATGCTTACAATAAAAAATACAGCTTTTATCATTTACCTAACACAAATGACACATGAATATATATATATCTATATATAGATATATATATATATATAGAAAAACATTAAGTACAAGTTTCTGTATTGGTGTTCTGTGGAGCAAAATTTTATCATTATTTATTATTTTGAAGCCACTTCTGTATATGTATTTTAAAGTGGCATCTTGAAAAATTCCATTTTAAATAAATGGCTTTTAAGTCACTATTGCTGAAAGAGGTAACACAATGGACATTGAGCCCATGGCCCACTGATGACAGTATTGTAATACTCATATTTGCAGTATTATGAACTGGGTGTCTGTGGTGACATTCCCGGAAAATATGCTATTTAACAATTTTTCTATATTGTATTAGCACAAAAAATGGAACTATGCACACAATTCTGAAAAATAGTATGGAATTTCGGACACAGCCCAGGACTTCAGACTTAAAAAAAAAACAAAGCTAAATTATTTTGTTTCCATTAAAATAGAAACTCTAAATCTACCAGAACTGAAATCTTAAGGATTGTCCCAAAAGTTCTCTCTGGTAGACTGACTTCAAGAGATTTGTTGTCCGATCTCACTAGGGCCTTTTTCACAGACATTTGCACATGAAGGTTTACTTTACCAAGCAATATTCACAGCTTTGGATTCATTTTATTACAGAACTGGTTGGTTCTTTTTCAGTAATCTAACCTTGTCCTTAATGTTCTTTCAAACTAGTAGCTGGGCCTTTCATGGCCCTGCATTTATCACAAAATTGCTTGTCACACATGGCTCACACTCACCTGCTCTCCATTCAATAGGACATGTGTAGTTACTTATGGTTTCATATCTGCACTTAGCTCACTACTATTTTACAGTTTCACATCTCAGTTTCTTCGCTGGTGATCAGTGTCAAAACTTCTACTAAAATCAGTGTAAAACAAACCATGAAAATGTCCATCGGGAGTGAAAACCGTTTATGGGCATAATATGCAAAACAGCACACACTTCTGAAATAATGACATTAAATACACACTTCACTCAAATTTGTTTCCAAAGTCACACCTGAAATAAGGTGGTTATAAAAGGTGCTGCTGTGCTTATCAGTCTGAATAAAAAAATCAACCCTTTGCTGTAATGGTTCGAGTGGCTGACTGTAAAAATACTTACCAGTGCATTACAGTGTTGGTTAGAGTGCAAATAACACATTTTTGGGGGGGAGGGGACATCAGAAGGCAAGGACCAAAATTACAAAGAACGATATGTGAAGTACAATGATGGTAGCTGAAAGGTTACAGAACATTTCAAGTGTATGGATTCTTGATCAGTTGAAATTCTTGGATGGGGAAGGTTTTTTTTTTTACTTCTCCCCTACCTCAACCATAGTTGTGGTTTCGTTGAGCAAGGCACTCTAAACCTTTAGCTGCTCCAGTAAAGCTGCTCACTTGTTGTACTTGACAGCTCCATGGTCTGACTATGTTGATATATTAGCATGCGCTGGAAATCTGAATAAATAATGTTAAACTTGTTGTATTGCATATTAAGACACCAACATGCCCCCCCCCCGGTCCTAGTTTTAATGGTTTTGGTCGCAAACTTGTAGTTTAGACTAACAAGGAAAAACAGACATATACACAAGTGCCTCCTCTTCTGTACATTTGCTAGGCTTCTCCACACAGGGTCCCCGTCTCACACATGTTCACAGTCTCAGGCAGAGGCATGACTGGAGTCTCCTCTACCTTGCAAGACAATATCATACAGCCTGGTCAAGGTTTAGTAATTTGATTCATTTATGTTCAGCATTTATTTCTTGTCTGAACGTACATTGATGCTATTTGACAAGCAGTGTGTAATTGTTTTCACCTGTTGCACCGTTTCATCCTTCTCGTGTGCAGTTTCCATGATGGTATTTCCTCTATAGTGAAGACTCCTGTCTGGGCTTTTCTTCATTAGTGCTTTAGAGGCCAGCTGCATGGCACCCTCTTTCCCAGATACACCTGTATGACGAAATAAATGTGATGTTAACGGTGTTTATGTGCAGTTTATATACTGGGAAGAGGAACAGTAAAACATTGTCAAGCAGCACTTGTACAGATTGTAAAGCTCTCTGAGGCAAATTTGTAATTTGTGATTTTGGGCTATAAAAAATAACCTGAATTTAATTTACCGTATTTTCCGCACTATAAGGCGCACTTAAAAGCCTTTAATTTTCTCAAAAAACGACAGTGCGCCTTATAATCCGGAGCGCCTTATATATGGATTAATTCTGGTTGTGCTTACTGACCTCGAAGCGATTTTGTGTGGTACACGGCGCTCTGTCAACATGTTTTAGTACGACTTTGGTAAACTACAAAGCCGCACCGCAGCAGCATTACGGCCACCGTAGTCAGGAGCGTCGCGGAGTAATACATACTGTGCTTCACCATAATATTACAGTGTGTGTGTGTATAAGGACCCCAACATGGCTCCTGTCAAGAGACACGCTTACGACGCGGACTTCAAACTCAAGGCTGTCAGTCACGCAGTAGAACATGGGAATAGAGCAGCTGCGAGAGAATTCAACATTAATGAATCAATGGTACGGAAGTGGAGGAAGTTTGACTGACTGACTGTTTTGTTTCGCTTAATGCGCCTTATAGTCCGGTGCGCCTTATATATGAAAAAAGATCGAAAATAGACCATTCATTGACAGTGCGCCTTATAATCCAGTGCGCCCTATAGTGCGGAAAATACGGTACATTGAAAGTTATGGAAAAAAGGACAATATCCTTTGTAATGATTTGACAGTGGTATGAGAATATACAGTAGCTTATATCAAAGCCATATTGGGTGATAAAGATATGGAAAGGGAGAGGAGAAGTTTTGAAATTGCATGAAATTTTGTTATCACAGTTGTTGTAATGGCTCCACCCTTTAAACAAGAGTCTACAGCCCTGCTAGGAGCGCTGTGAGGCTGCATTAGGCACAGCAGTGCTTTGAGTTAAATGCTAATGTCCCAGCTCACAATGACATTGTAAACAAGCTGATATTTGAAGGTTACCATGTTCACCATCTTGGCCTAACATCTCGGCATGCTAACATTTGCTGATTTGCCCTGAACACAAAGTTCAGCTAAGGCCGATGGGAATGGGTTTTTTTTTTCTGTATTTGGTCCAAGTATTGGACAAATTTTGGCCAACTTTGTAGTAAAACATTTTAGTCACAGTTATGTCAACAGTTTATGTATATTGGGGCATCAACACTGTAGTCATATAAATAAATAAAATTGCAACAGAACCGATAAAACCAATCTTTCATTAGATGACAATTTGCAAAACTCTGTATGTCACTTGTCCTATTTTGACTGGTGCAATCATTAGTCAGGTAACTCTCTGGGGCAAACATAGTCAACAGCACAGCAACACGGGTATGTGATTGCATACATGCCTGACAGTGCCAGGTGTCGATGGAGGCCAGGTCTTAGCAGCTTCCAGACTTTCATGGTGGCTGACTCCTCCTTTCCTCCCGATGAGACTGTGTTAATGCTGACAGGGGATGTTTTACTGCCATGCGTAGGAGGGGTTTCAGTCGACCCCGCCCTCCGGATGGGGATACGGCTCATGTGAGGCTGCAGCTCATACCTGGGCGGGCAACAGAAAAGTTGATATGGTTCACCACTCATAGATAAATCATAGCAGGGTAACTAACATACAATGTTTTGAGGTCACAATGCAGATGTGCAACCTTTTTAAATCATAATTCCCTTCATTAGTGTGATTTCTTTCCATTTGTGAATTCCAACCCATGTTTGACTTCTTTGGCTTTAAAATGTTCCCTGTGAGATTTAAAAGCTCAAAAGATACACAGACAAGATTGTACTCACTTGCTAAATTTGATGGAGGAAAGGATTTGTTCAGGCCCCAAGTCTTTAGCAGCCTGTGACAGATAGAGACATCACATTGAGACTTCATAAACCAAGTTTATGTTGTCCATAGGATATATTGTAGTAAAATAACTAGTAATACAATACATGAGGAGAATTTGCACTATGTGAGTGAGCCAGCAAGGTCAGCTAACCTCTGTGCGGGCCTCTGCGGGGGGATGAGTGACTGTTAGAGTCCGGCACCCTCTCCCCACACGCCGCATGGGGAAAGGCATTCTGGACCAACCCGCTGAACTGGGTCCTCCAGCCTGAAAGTCTGGGCAGCTGACGCCTGATAACCAGACGGAGGGACATAAATATAAGGAACAGAGAGAGCAAAGGAGAAACAATGGATAACAGATGAGTATCACTATGTTCAACGGTGGACACTATGTTCACGGTAAAAAAACAAAAACAATTTGGAAATGGACTTATAAACCAACAAATGTAACACATGCATGTACTTCATGTATCTTCAACAGATCCCTCTCTTCATCACTGTTTTGACAAACACTCTCAACCAATCTAATATTAGAGAGGCTTGACTTCTAAGCAGTTCTGACCCGATTGTGAACAATTACATTCTACATGGAAGCTGAAAAACCAAGATAACACACACACAAACAGAGTCAACAGACAGTAGAGGACACACACACAGAAGTTGCTTCAAAAAGGGATAGTTTTTATTCCACTGGTTAAACAGAGGTGGTAAAAGACAGCAGCACATTCAAGAAGGTGGATTTCTATTACACAGACAAACACTTAACTACCAAACCTAGTCTGGTGTAGAAGGTTAGAATCACATTGAAGGAAACAGCAAAATTCTCATAATGAGCATAAAGCAGAAATGTGACTATGCATGAGGTGTGTTTTTTTTATGTCATTCTTCATGAAGATACATATACACTTTAGGACTGAAACAACTAGGATACAGGACATTAAAGTTCACAGTAAGAAAGCTGAATAAAATTACAGAAATCTACATGCTCTTTTATGTCTCCAGAGCACAAAACAAACCCTCAAGTTTCAATCCTAATAACATAATAATTTGTTCTCTTAGAGCTGATATTTCTCTTTCAGGCATATATTCCATTTTTGGAAACATTCCCATCTATGATAGGAGGACGGGGCTACAGGAGAATTACTGGCATCAGTTTTAGTTTGATATCTGCTCTAATTGGCTAGCCTTTTCTGTTGTGAAAAGGTCAAGAACATTACTAAATATACCCATTTCACTTAGTGTTCAAACATGTTTAACCACAGATTGTTTTAGGCCTGCAAACTCAAAAAGCCACAAAATTATAAATAGATTAAATCATTTTTTTCACTCCTAATTGCAGCTGGTTATGGCAAGTTTCTCCATATTGAAGACAAAAGAGATAAGGAGGCAGGAAAGATGTCCTACCAGATAAGCACAGTACAATCTTAGAGTTCTGGTAAAAAAAAAAAAAAAAAAAAGGAATATGCAGAGCCTCCTCAACCTACTGCTTACAACAGACACCAGATCAAGGCACAGCAGAACTACAGCGCTAGACAACACTGGAACAGATAACAGCTACTGTGAGTCAAGGTCAGATATTCCAAGAGCTATTTGAATCCATCGATTCATGATCTGGCTTATCTGCTGTTCCTAAAACCTCTCCAGGTCTCACCTCTGCATATTCAGTGCATCTAAAATGGCTGGTGCTAAAACACAGACCATCATCAAGTACTTGGATTACAGCACACCAAATCACAGACAAAAACACAAAAATTCCACAATTGATCTATAAGGCTTACATATAGACCAAGACAACGAGACATTTTCTCACCTTTGCGATACCACAAAATATATTAACTATGACCATTGACAGCCTACTAAATATCTGCCATGTTCACTTTTCACTAGGAAACACACAAATGTGTTGAATAAATAAAAATCATAATTTTCTTCACTAGTTTGATGAAACATGTTATAAAATTAAAGAACTGTACACTTTATTAACATCCAAATCAATAATGGAATCTTATTTCAAAATATTCCAAACACAACTTTGACTTAGTCAAACTGCTGGAACACAAAGTGTTTCTATACGATATTGCTTGTTGGCAATCAGCTCCATAAAGCGACCTATTTTTCCCTCTTAAAGAAACCCAGTGATGAGGATTGTGGCAGTGGTCTACACCGTGAACATCATAATGTCAACACCAACATCAGACTGACACAGGGATGATAGAGGCTTCATAGCTAAGAGATAAATCACAGATTGACATACAAAACTAAACCACACTCCTTTCAAATGTGATTTTCAGTCACTATAAAATAAATTTAGTCTACAGAATGCACCGTCCGACTGTAAGTGGACATTGTGATCAGCCTGTAACTTGCACTGTTTCACATATATTACGGATCAAAATACAAATAGATTTAAAAAAAAAAAAAAAAAAAAAATAGAGAAGGTACTTAAAGATTTTACATACACAGCCACACTATGTTCAGTCTAATTCTGCAAATCATATTTCTCAAAAATAAAATGAAACCAATAAATATTCAAAAATGTAAATGCAAATGATATAATTCATACTGTAGCTGATGATGAACAGCTCCCATTAAAACAGTAACTGTGTAAAAAAGAACAATTGAAAGCCCTGAATACGTCAGCACAGTAAGGGGGTATTCTTGCTAGCTTATTACTTGTATACAGAATGAAAAAGAGACCTAACCAATGTCAGTTAATCCATTAGTGTATTGCAAATATCTACTCATCGTTCTGCAACGATGGAGATTATGCAGCCAAGCAAACTGACTCTCTTTGCTAAACAAATTCACACATTGAAGTGTCTGCAGGACAACCACAAGAACTATGCCAGAGGACTTTGAAATAAGCAATGCTTGATTCACGGGTGGTAATACAACAACAAACATTTTACAACAGACAACACTCTCACTCTCAAGTGTATTACTCATCAAGGTGCTAATACTGTAAATACATGACATTACACAGATATTTGCAGAAGGAAAAACAAAAATATTTGAGGAAAGTTTAGAAATGCTAGCACCAGTGATATTTCACACACACGCACACGCACACACACACACACACACACACACACACACACACACACACACACACACACACACACACACACACACACACACACACACACACACACACACACACACACACACACACACACACACACACACTACAGTACAGTTAATGGAGTGTCAGCCAGGTGCAAGTTTGTGAAAAGACCTCTCAGGGTGTTGATGTAACTGGTGTAAAAAACACCACTTGCCTGGGACTCCAAGTCATTTTAAGAGCTTACATTCATTCAGTCCCCCCCACACACACCTATGGCCAAGCTCTCATAGGTTAGGTTAGGTTAGATTGAGTCCCGGGTGGGCCCAGCTGGAGTGTTGGTTGGTGGCGTTAGGCCCTGAAGGAGCAGGGGGCTCAGTTTGGAGAGCAGCCCGGGACGGGGCAGAGCCTGCAGGGAGGGGAGCAAGGCGGAGAGGCTGGGGGACTGGAGGGAGTACAGACCTGTCATACTGATGGAGGCCGGGAGGGGACAGGAGCCCGCTGCACACACAGAGGAAGACGAGGAGGAGGAGGAGGAGGAAGGGGGTGAGAGTGGGGGCGGGAGGGTGTGTGGCTGTTGCTGGGAGACCGTAGAATGGAGCGGTGGTGGGGTGGGCGTCTCCTCTCCTGAGGCTTAGGGTCTACAGAGAGGGAGACACACACACATGCACCCTCTCAGAGACATGCAGGGATTGGGTGAACACGCACACATTAAAAGCCCTTCACATGAGCCACGTCCTGAGACAAACAAGATGGTCAGATGCTCATCGTTAGGCAAATGCCGAGATGGAAGACAGAATCCGTATGACTGAAACAAAAATAAGTTTGGGTCTGAGTTGAAAATGATGTCAGTATGTTTCCAGAACTTTTCTACCCTAAAACAGGGCTTATGTGGGTTATAACTTATGTTCAAAGGTGAGAAACGGCATGCACCAACAGCAGCAGCAGCAGGGGAGGTAACTGTAAGGTCATGCAGGGGTCACACTGGTGTTAAAGACCACAGAAATCCAGCACAATAATCCATTTGTTCAATTTTACATCACCATCACAATAAACCTGAAGCTAACTGCCCCACAGACGGTGACACGTCAACCACCCATTAGCCTTTCTTAACAACTTCAACAGCAGAAAGAGGGCACGGTAGCAAGAAAAGGAGAAACCAGATGATAGAATATGTGATGTTTAAAAAGAGAAGGAGAAGAGTGGAGGTAAATCCAGGGCGAGGTGATAGAAAATGCCAGCCAGCAACACAAGCAAACGGTTGAGAGATCAACTTACCCCTGACTGGCCCGAGTGTCTTGTTGACTCCACGCCCGCTGGTGTGCGTGCCGTTGTGCTGCGTGTGTGTTCGGGATGGGGGGCAGCCAAAAGTAAAGCTGGGGGAGCTGTGCATCTTCGGGGAGGGTGTCTGGCTGCTGCTACTGTGGCTGTTGCAGCGAATGCGGCTGAGTGTGTTCTCCGAAGCTGAGCCGGACAAACAGCTGGGCGGAAGATCACAACAAACACAGAAAGCCATGTTACGATGTTACATGTGACAAAGAAACAATGGGAACTAAAGTGTGTGTGGTCTTTTGGGGCTTGATGAAGATATGTGTGTAAACTCACTTGTTGAAGCTCTTCGGCGGTGACGCCTTGCTGCCATTGTGGTGTGTTCTCGCTGGAGGATGAGCGTGGATGTGCGTGTTTAGTCCTTTGGTGTTGCGGACGTGCTTGAGGATCCAAGCTCGAAGGTTCATCAGGCAGCTGTGCTCAGACAGCACCAGTCGTGGCCATGGGTTACACTCTGCCATATCCAAGGCAGAGATAGCCACGGCACGGCCCACCTGATGCACAACATCCATTACTCCACATCAGTATCTTTTGTTATCTTGTTTTATTTTGAAAAGGCAACATCACAGAGTGTACAAACCCTTTTCCAGTTTTTTTTATATTAATGTATACATGCTCATGCACAGAGGTCCTTAAAAGCAGCAGTACATGTGGACCGTAACCAAGTCCTTAGGAGAACTTTCAATCCTCAATCTTTACTTACAGGAGTAGATCTCCATGTATACACATAACCTACGGGAGCAATTTGGGGTTAAGTGTCCTGCCCTGGGACACATCGACATGAGCTGGCAGAACCAGGGATCGAACCACCGATCCTCTGATTGAAGGGCGAGTTGCTCTACTACTGAAGCCAGATTGCTTCCCATCAATACAGTTGCCTGCAGGAGAGTACACTGTTTTGACTGCAGTGAAAATTTTGTTTTTGAAAGGCTTAACATAAACAAATACTGAGTAAAGCAGAATATTTAATGAGATAAAAATATATTGTGAATTTTGGAAATGATTACATTATCTTTTTTCAATTAATTTTTACTTTTGGACTGAAGGCTGAGACAATTACAGAGACGAGGAGCGCTGCGTCACTTGCTGTGTGTGTGTGTGTTTGAGAGAGCGAGCGAGGGGAAGGAAATGTTTCTGTGATTCATTAATAATCATAATTTGACTTGTCATTGTTATGAATGCAGCTTCAAACTATTCAGTACAGTTCTGCTTTGTCATATTTTCTTTTGATTACCTTCAGGTGAGAACTGACTTTGAGAAGTACTGGATTATGGGAAAAAATATTTTTTAGGCAATGCATAGAGACATCATCCATTGGTTGGTAGCACTTATTGCACTCGTATTAGTTGCTGCACTTACTGTATTCGTATCAGTTCGCTGCACTTATTGAATTTGTATTTGTTTACTGCACTTATCCTATTCGTAGTAGTTTGTAGCACTTACTATATTCGGATTAGTCTGTTGCAATTATTGTTTTCGTAGTAATTTGCTTCTGCACTATACTTTTGCTCTGGCTTATGCTTTGAGATGCTTGTTTAAGAAAGGAGATGCACTTATGACCTCTGGTGACTAGTAGTTCTCTTGAATACCTATGTTGAATACACTTCCTGCAAGTCGCTTTGGATAAAAGCGTCTGCTAAATGACTGTAATGTAATGTAATGTAATTGGTGGGCTCCAGTTCAGCATATTCGTTATCTTGAATTTTTGCGAGCAGAAGTTATACAAGAGGGAGGAGTACAACGGAACGCTGAATAAGACATTTTTTGTCATACTTGGAAGTTATAATTCCACGGTTTGGCCCCTATGTTAGATTGGCTTTAAAGCCGGGCACTCTTCCTGACGGCTTGCTCTCAGCACCTTGCCCATATTATTTGCATTATTCAAAAATGATGCCATGTGTGAAGTTTCGCTTTAAACAAAGACTCAATTTCCTCTCTGAATGGAAAGGAATACTTGTTCAGAAACCTACCTACCTGTTCAAATATTTCTGGAGTGTATTTTGGAGGGAATGATGGGGGTGGAGGTGGGGTTGCCCGTCCGTTGTCATGGCAAGCAGGTGGGATGGTGTTCATGGTTTTTCCTGTGTTGTAGTTGCACTCCAAAGTGTAGCTGGTTGGGACCCAATAACAGAAACAACAGAAAAAGAAATGTACATTTACAACTTGAAAACAAATTTGAGAATGTATGAGTTGAAATAAGGTCATTCAAGGTGATGACAGCAGCTAAACTGAATTCAAGTTAAATTGTATATTAGTATTCAAAAGTTGGCATGTACTATTTGAGGGGACAACTGTTGACGTTTTGTGAATCCATTCAAATCTGACCTGTGAAGCAGCCCTATGGCCTTGTGAATGGCCACCCGCCCACTGCCTTCTTTAGACTGGCCATCTCTCTTGTCACGTGCATACATGTTTTTCTCTGAGAAGTTACAGCCCAGGAAATCAAAGTGGGCAGAGTTCACAGCGATCAGCCTCGGATACAGCATGTTCTCTACCTGCAGAGAGAAGACGCAGAGTGCACTGAAGATTAGATGTATGTTACAAAAAGAAGTACTGCACCTTCTGTGACTGCTGCATGGGGATAAACAAATATTTCAGTGACACAAATCAAAACCACTGGAATGAAAGAAAAAAATAATTAAAAAAAAATCAATATTTGATCATTTTCCCAAAACACCACAAAGGGAGGGTAAGTCAATTTAATAATATTCACCTGCTGGCTCTCGTCAGGAAGGTTATTTCCATACATGAAGCACCCCCGTTTAGAGGCGTGGCCATGTAAGTCCACATAATATGCCACACCCCCTTCCTGTGGTGGAATTGATTCTTGTTCTTCCACCTCTGGTAATGTTACCTCTACAGTAACAGGAGCTACAGTCTCTGAGGAGCTTGATGAGCAGTTCCGGTCCACCTTCCCCATCTCTGTGGTGACCCAGGCGTTTTCCTCCATCACCATCCGAACTTCTGGCAGCACAGGATTTGTGTCATTCTCTGCATTTCGTTGGTTCAAGCTGACTTCAAGGGTGGTGAAGGGAGCAGATTTGATGCTAATGGGCCGGGTCTGCATGTGTGTGGGGCTGTTACAGTGAGTGCTGGACTGTGTATTGTGCAGGCGGTTGTGAGTGTGGTGGTAGAGCAAAATTGTTTTGGCTGCAAAGATGGAAGGGTGCAGCTCAGGGCTGGGGTTTAAGTATTGTCTGTTTAGGTTCACACCCCTGGAATCAGTCCTGCAAAAAGTATTACTATTATTATACTTTTACTTCAGAAAAAGCTTTTTAAGATTGTTGACAGAACACAGCAGATGCCGTACCATACATTTCTCCACTGTAGTAAGGCTTGGAAACCAATGTGACATTGTGCTGCAAGGCATAGGTGACAGGGTTACCTAGTTTCTTAAATGGCATGTGTACGGGAAAAACATTAATTTACATTAACTAACTAGGAGTTTGGAGAAACCTGATTTATCAAGCTAGATTTCTCCTTGGAAAAGCTGATTTCTTGGCCCTGTATGAAGGTAACCATGTTTATAATTAGGATTTATCATGAAAGCTTGTGCATAATATAGACTTGAGACAGGGAAGGTATTGCTTTCTTAAATACATTGATCACCCTAGCTTTAACTGTAGCCCTGCTACAGGCTGAGCCATATTATGAGAGAAAGCAAACTAGCTATGTGACAACAATGGTGGATAAGAGCAGCATGACAATACATGACATCACATTCCCAAAGCCTTATTGATAAACCTTTCAAAAACACATTAAAAATAGAAATAGAAAACTCTTTCATAAACATTTACAAGCAACAAGAAGTGCATTAATCAATGTAAACCATGCAATTGAAATCAGTTTAATCTTTACCTATGGCTGAGTCAAACAATGTTCTCATTGTTGTAGCAAGGATGTTGCATGCGACAATATGTGCAATTCTTACCTGTAGTGCCCACGAACAACGCCGTCTGGGTTGAGCATGGGAATGAGCTTGAAAACAAACATGCTCCGAAGCGCATGAGCACGAGGGTCATCTCTTCTTAGGATGAAGTTGAGGAAACCGTTGAACACAAAGGATGAGGGAGTCTCCCCGGGATGCACTCGACTGCTGAGAAAAAACACCTGCAAACATATGCAGACACACAAGGACCCAGGGTCAGCTCCACTGTTTAGACATTATTATTCAGTGATTCCACATCAGCCTTAAGTGTTGACATTGTAAGCCATTAAAGTAGCCACATTACGAAAGAGAATACTGATTGTGTGTTAATTTATTATTGAGGGAAACCCTTTTGCTGGAGAAGCAGTGTGGTCTTGGCGTGTTGGTGTCGGGAAACAGCTTAGGCAGACGGGGTTCTCTCTCCTCTTGCATCCCATTGCAGTTGGTCACAGTGAGCAGGTCCACCCTATTACCATCTAGAGAGTGGCACAACAACTCCCTATGATAATACACACTGTCCGGGGCACTGAGTGAGAGGATGGAGATTGTTGGGAGAAAATAGTCAGAAATTCTTCAATTACGGTAATTTAAAAAAAATACTACCAGTTTCAAAAATGTATTGTGTGTCTGTTTTTGGCGTTTCTGTGTGTTGTGTTGTACCTGCTCGGACTGAGTTGAGCAGCATTAGGGTAGCTCTTGTCAAACTGCTGCATCATCTCCTGGCACTCACTATAGGAGAAGGGGAAGCAAAAAGAGAAGTAGGTGGTTGCGCCTCGCACCTCCGACAGCCGGTGAGAGAATGAGAGGATGAACTGGTTATCCACAATCTGCAAAGCGACGGAAGAAAGGAAGAAGAGACATACTATGAGAAAGAGAATAATGGCTGTCAGACAACAAGCAGACAAGCAATCTGCCTCAGTGGCTCCTGATCCTCTCCCTGATGCCTCCAAGTATGTGTACATACCTCAGCTGTGGGTCTGTCCCGGATCCTTTCCCACCGGTTCTTGCCAGGTAAAGTGCGTACGAGAGGAGCCATACCCTGGCTGTAGAGTTTCCTCTGGTTGTTCATGTTCATCACAGTGATCTTCAGTATCTTTCCAGGTGCCGCACCCCGTACGCTGAAGTGAAACCATGATCTGAAACACAAAAACATGATCTGGGATTCTAAAAGTAATGTAACCAATAATAAGGGTAAACACAAACCCTTTTTGCGGTCCTCTCATGTGAATAACATAATATAATTGCAAAATAAGCAGAAGTTGTTGTTGTTTTCTTCTTTTATACCTGTTTCCATTCTCATGTTCCGTGCCACCGCAGTCTGGCTGCGTCCACACATTGAACTCATAGTCAGGGGTGAGGTTTGACCCTGAGAGGGCACTTCCACTGGGAGCTACATCGGTAGGAGGGCTAGAGTTGCCCTTTTCCACCTTTTCCACACGTGCCAGGTTACCTGAGTCAAACTTGGAGCTGAAAACAATATTACCAACGCGAGCTTCCATGGTTGTGAACTCTAGGCTCTCACTTTTCTCCCCTTGGGTTCTTCCTGAAGTGCCAGTCCGAGGTCTGACATATAGCCTGTAATGAAATCAGAGAAACGCAATTAAATTTACACTGAGAAAAATGTAAAGGAGGAAAAAGGGGGCACTTCTGGTGGAATCAAACTCAAATAGGAGTGATGTACAGAGCCAACAAACCCAAACAGCCCCTCAGTCGTACATGGTGCAGCCTTGTATTGAAATGACACAATGCTTTGCCCAAAACGGGTGTCTTCATGTATTTAGTCACTGCTTTGTGACACAGCATGTGTATTACTGGATGCAGGACAGGGATACTGCATGAATTTATATTTTTGTATCTTCAGTAGCCATGAAGCCAGTTCTAAATATCAGAATTTGCATGTTGTAATGTCTTGACTTTGGTAGTAAGATATCTGTTTGAGATATCCAAAAAAGATAGTTTTGGTAACTCTAAACAGCAATTAGGAAAATTAAACATAGGATATCTAAAATCATGACTTACTTATAACAATGAAGATACCTGGAATTTAGAGTTCAGACCGAAATTGAATTGCAGATGTATTTAATTTAAGGCTCCTTACATAAACTATGGCCAAAAAAAAACAACTTCAGTCTTACTAGATAAGATTTAATGAAATCATTAAGGTCAAGTTTTTAACTTGCTTAAATGCAAAACAGCAACAATCTGAGGCTAGTAAACCATGGCAACCATGGCAGCACGATACAATATGTTCTACATTTACAACCCAATGTTAGCTAGGTTAGAACAATGTATTCACTGTATCTAGGGCGCCGATCTATTATTTCACGGTTGTTTGCTTACGATCTGTGACAACATGACTGCCCCTCTGTCCAGCGCTATAACGTAATGGATGCTGTTTGATTTCAGTAACGGAGCAATAACAACAACAGCTGATCTGGCACATAGTAAAGAGGAGTGAACTAACGACTGCAAGCGTTGGACTCGCTACATGCTAGATGCTTTCTTTTAACACAGTCTAAGCACGCAAATTCAAGCTATTATTCACCGCTACGCTGGCCTCAGTGGACAGCGTCCTATATGTTGTGTTACACACAGCTAATAACGCTAGCATACGTTTCTAAGCTACGGAGGCTAACTTAGCTACGTTACCGAACTAGCAGTCGTTGTTTGAGACGACAGTATATTTGAACCAATACACAGCTTCCAGTCGTTACATGGTTAACACATTTGATCTTAGCGAACGCTTTTCCAAGAGACTATAGATTTGCAGTCTTACTGAGCTATTTTCGTTCGATGTCCATCTTTATTTCCATCGTCCTTCTCACTCCTGAAGTCATTGCTCTGGATGCTGCGTTCAGGTTTCTCTGTAGAAAAGACCGCTGCCTGAAAACATTGACGCTGGTCGTTTTAGTAACACATAGCCCGATGTTTAAACAAGCAGTTGCAAGTAATTACTCGATATTAGCACTCAAAGAGCCATAGTTGCATTCATGCACACAATGTTACACTTAGTGACAAACATTAGTGTTATGACTATATTTGATATCTCTGGGTGGTGGCCCTGCAATTCAAAATGTTCCGATATTATAGAAAAACATGAAAAGCAAAAAGAAAACTAGAATATTAAACAAAACTAGAGGCAACGTTGTGCAATGCATATTTTGTTGCCTGATCCCTACTTCTTTCTTAAAATCCTGGCGTCATTTACAGCGTTATCTATATCAGATTATCTAACTAAAACAGATTGGGAGAGGACTTGTGTCAGCATCGTTGGATTTCACCAAGAGGCATACACTTTGATGATGTGGGGAAAAATGATCTTAAAATCATATACCATAAATGTCCAAAGTTAATCATACCAATCAGTTTGAGGCCTATACTGTTTGTTCCAGTGTAAGGTTGACTGCCTCTGGTCAAAGTTAACCCAAATCAGATTTGGATGTCCTTTAGGGGCTAAAAAACAGACAATTTAGTTATTTTTATTTTTATTTATTTGATAATGTATTTATTTGCATAGCTGCAGTTCTTTTTTAATTTTTTTTACCAGGGACAGTGCACATTAATCAACATTTCAGTTTCCAACTTAGTGTAAATGTGCCAGAATTAGTTGGAGAGCTAATTTTCGTCTGTAGTCCCTGGGCAGGTTATTAGAGTTGGTTCTGGTAAATCAGTTTTTTCAGCGGTTTAAAAATGAAGCCATATCAAAATGACCAGCCGAAATGTTCTGTTTAGGATAAATAAAATGGTTAAATCGTAGGAAAGCCACTCGTGGCTTTAAGGCAAAAAGACCTGATTATCTCATAACAGATTTATTATCTTGGATAAACAAAAGGTTTGGACTTTCCCAGTCCAATTTCAAAGGAGTTGCTAAAACTATAAGTCAAATTGTTTAGATACAGGACTCGCATCTATGATTTATTTACATTTAGTCAAGGATTTAAAAACTGGTTATGAAACAGTCTCAAATTAATACTGGTGCCTCTGTATTACCTTCATAAGTTAAAAAGACCATCTGCGTGAAGATTGTCTATTTCTATAAAGTTATTCTTAATGCTTGTCATCGGTGCCACCGGGTTGGATTGTGGTGAAATCAGATGAAATCATGCGGGTTCACCAGAAACTCCTGAAACTCAGACTCCAGTGGCCTCCAGCAGAGACCAGTCCACCTTGGATAGACACAGATTGGGTTTTTCTGCAGCCTTCGACCTGCAGTCACAAACCCTGGCAGGTGGAGGAGAGCTCTGTGCACGGCAGAAGCATTTCCTCCTCAGGCCAAGAGCTGAGCTGAGCTGAGCTGAGCTTCTCAGCCGATCAAGCTCATGGGAGCCAATAAAATACTGCTAGATACCCAGGCCGTATTGTTTGGCCCGCTGGAGGGAAGAGATGCAGGGGGGAGAATCAGAACCAGGACTGAGAGGAGCAGGCTGTCAGACATCTGCTGCAGCAAAATAAGAAGTTTTTTGAAGAGAATCTGGTGCTCGGAAACACCACCGCTTTCGTCCACATGGCACTGACGAAATAACCTCAAAATAAAGGTTTCTTGTAGTAACTTGGAACTAAATTGGACTAAACCCCATTTCTTCTTTGTACTTGTGCTGGTGCATTAGGTAAAGAGTTGGTATGAAATAACCACTTCCAGTTCAGTTCTTCAGTTGCTTGCTTATACAATAATATCCTACATGATGAGGAATATTAACTTATAAATGAATCAACTAATCAAAGATGTAGAAATCTATATGGTGTTATATACCTCACTTAAACCTTGAATTATTGTTTGTTGTTTTGTTGGGCCATTGGGGCAGTAGAAACAAAACAAGCTGTAAAAACAACACGGACACCTCACATTTTAAGTTCATATGGCGAACTTGTTAGCAGACGTTTACTCATCCAACAGACATATCCAATATCCACTCCCCCTTTAGTTCTGTTTTGCTCTATTACTTCTCATGAGAACAATACAACGCCTTTTTAGCTGCTATGCTCTAATCATTTTCATGTTACCTTCACTAACTTTGTCTGTCTGTCTGTCTGTCTGTCTGTCCTTTGGCGCTGGGCATGTGGCATACAGCGGGGTTTAATAGCTTTATTCTTTTTTTTTTTGATTTTCTAAAAACAGCTGCATGGTGCAGCCAAAATAACACTAATGAGAGCAGTGAGAGCTGAAACAATGAGCTAAAAGATGCATAAAATACGCTGTAGAGCTGAGGAGAAATAGTCAGGTGATTTTCTGGATGGTCATCACAACCAAATGTTCATATAAAAACATTGATCAGAGCAGCTTTAACATCCACCCAACACATCTAATCCAGAGTAAAGCCGTAAACTTGTTGTTGTCATTCAGCTTTTATGGTGAAATAGTTGACAGGTTTTCTCATAATCTCAGAAAAGCAAATTTGTTTTCTGGTAATGACATCTAAATTATCCGGAGACAAAGGAAATTTTAACTATAAATATTTGTTTATATTAGTTATAGTTGTGAGTTTTGTTTGCTATGTTTCTGTACAATTCTTTATAGCTTAAGTGTAGCCCACATTAGGCTACTGACAGGCTTGTAAAACCATAAGCCCTTTTTGGACTTATGGTGGTGTATTTTTTAATACGGTGTTGGTATGATATACCAGAAATGAATCAGCGTGTCTGTCTCTGTAACAGGGAGAAACTTGGGGTTTGTTAAATAAATCCTACTAGCCAGCAGGGCCATGTTTCAGAAAGCAGGTTTTGTGAAAGCTCTTGAGTTAGTTAACCCTGAGATGAGGAAAACTCTTGGTTTTCAGTTTCTTAATTAATCAACAATACAGAGTCAAATCTAATTTTGTTCACCTCTCTGACTCTGGCTCTTTTTTTTAAAGATAGATATGCAGAGACCATATATATCTTACAATTATTAATATCTCTTCTTATGTATTGAAATGGAGGCTGAGTGAGGAAATGGAGGAAGAGAGAGGAGCTCATAATGTAACATAGAAAGTTTCCCCGACAGTCTTGGCCTAAATCAGCACGTCTAGGGGTTGATCCAAACCTGAGCTGGCCCTAACTGTAAGTGTTATTGAAGAGGAAAGTTCCACAGGAGAGGAGCTTGATAGTTGAACACTGCTTGAAAAGTGTGTCTCTAAGAAGATGAAGAAGTGAGGCAGCAAAATCCTCTCTCACTGTTCTGACGCTCTTTCTTTCTCCTTTACACTCTTATGTAGTTAATGCAGGTCACATTTAAAAGTGTAAAAAGTGTGTGTAAACATTTGATTTATTTTAAACATGCAGTACCTCTTCAGATTGGGAATAAAAATGTTTCGTAATATTCTTTTTTTTACAAAATCAGCTGTATAAATGATTAATGGTGCCGGCGGAACTGCCTCCAGATCAACTCTGGTAAAACCAAAGAGCTGGTGGTGGACTTCCGCCGGGGAAAACACTGTCCTCCGGAACCAGTGAACATCCAGGGACAGGACATTGAGATTGTGCAATCTTATAAGTACCTGGGTGTTCACTTGAACAATAAACTGGACTGGACTAATCATTCAAATGCACTTTATAAAAAGTGCCTGTCTGTAAATATTATATTTCAGTTATTGTGTTTTTCTACTGTTTTTATTGCTTATTTATAATACTTGTTTTTTTATTTTTATTTTTTATTTTTTATTTTTTATTTTTTATTTTTTATTTTTTATTTTTTTTATTTTTTATTTTTTATTTTTTATTTTTTATTTTTTATTTTTTATTTTTTATTTTTTATTTTTATCTTGTCTTTCTTTACTATGTCTCTTGTGTGCACTTTAACTATGCTGCTGTAAGCCTGCAAATTTCCCCGCTGCGGGACTAATAAAGGATTATCTTATCTTATCTTATCTTATCTTATCTTAAGGACAAGAAATAATCTTCAGCAATATTGTATTGTATATGAATTCTTGCGTTTTTCTTTATGTTTTGGGGAATTAAATGCAAAAGTATCAGATTTGATAACCCTTTGTAAATTTACGATAACATGTTGGTACGTACTGTAAAATGATTCTGCCGTCACATCCTGTAATTCAATATACAGTAACATACTGTTGAAATAAACTACAGTAGCTGTACTCTAAAATAACAGTAGATTGCTGGCATCTTTGGTGCCAGTATTTTACCGTTAATTTAAATTGTTAAGAGTTACGGCTCTGGCTCTTGTTCTACTTTTTGAGACTCTAGGAATCACAAGTAACCCTGCATTCTCTAGTGTGGTAATGGCTACTATAATCTATCAATATGACGGAGCCTGGCCAATTAGGGTTTGTAGGTGAGAAGAAGGATATAATTACTTTTCTTGATTTAACAGGGAGCCAGTGCAGAGAAGCTAATAGCGGAGTAATATGATCTCTTTTCTTAGCTTTTGTTAGAACATGTGCTGCAGCATTCTGGATCAACTGTAGAGATTTAAGAGATTTATTAGAGCAGCCTGATAATAAGGAATCGCAGTAATCTAGTCTACAAGTAACAAATGCATTACCTGATTTTTCTGCATCGTTTTGAGACAGGATGTGCCTGATTTTTGTAATGTTAGATATAAGTCCAAGTAAGTGTCTAATAGTCATTTCCTACATCGTTTATGCAAAATTTATGTTATTGTATCCAAGTCAAAATGAAACTGATCAGTCTTCAAGGAGCTAACGACAGCTCTCGGATGTTGATGTTGGTGATGGTTGTGGATCTCCTGTATGAAAGGATCCTTGAAATCCTGCTTTGCAAGACTGACGTATGGATTTGTATTATTATCTTAACCACATATTCGCTTTATTTCCCCCCAATTTAGATATTTTACTAGCAATTGTAGAAATTGTAATAAAAGTAGGAATGAGTAGTAATGTGAAATAAAAGAGACACACACCATATTTAACACATTTATAAACTCAATCTGCAGTGGGCTTAAGCAATCTAAAGCAGGCCATTGTTGACATTAGGTTACATTGTGAACGGAGACTTGCTGAGCTTATGGGTGGTGTGTCATGGGCCATACTGGCAGCCAGAATTGGCTTTGTGTACCCAAACGCTACAGCCTCCACACTGGTGACCAACTTTTTTAAGGTCTACAATATGTGGGTTCTCCCATTTCTGCAATGCAAAAAATCTTGGCTTGGGTTTGCTAAAAGTCACTTGGCACTGAAATCCGCTGTAGTCAGGTCAGCTTAATTGACCATGAGTAGGTCTAGTTAATGCCTTGTGTCCATTAAAAACAGACAGCCCATTTCAGCTTGTAACAGTATGCATTTACTACAATAACTAATTCCTCAATCTCTGTGTTGGATTGGACAGCTGTAAAATAGGAGGTTGTTATTGAGGAAGAAACACACTATTTGAGAGCACGCCCTTCGATGTGCTCTCAAAGTTAACGCAGTGCAAACATAAATTGCCTGTTAAATAACACATGTAAATGTTTTCATTACAAAATGTAGCTGCATGTGAATGCTTCGTAAACGTTGCAGATGTGAATCAGAAGATTTCAAAATCTTGTGTTTTGATGCCAGCACCAAACTTTTTGATAAAGTCAAAGTATGTATAAAGCTGCCCAAAGAGGAAAATGTGGATTGCCATATACAATACACTGACAGACATTTTCAACTAGTTTGTTTCTAATTGTTAAGCTTTTTGACATAAATATTTACAATTTACATAATTATTTCATATAAATACTTGTTTACATAAACATAATTGTTCTCCCGTAACCTGTATTGCTCAAAACCAAATTATTTAATGCACATGTGTCACTATTTGTGTTCTCTAAAGCCTGTCTTACTCTGAATTATGTTGACTTGAATTCAGTTGATAAAACACATCTTGCGTTACGATGCAGTAATTGGTATTGAAGTTCAATTTTTGCTTAGAGAACGCTGCTTAAGGCACACTACATATCATATGTAACTGACATGCTTTTGCTGTTGTAAGTTGTTAACGTTAACATGAACTGTTGAATGCCTATGGTGTAATGAATTTGCAAAACAGATGTTAGCGATTTGCTGTTATTATCATCGCTGTTATTATTTTTTTATTCTGCCACTGATTTGAATTTGTACTTGATTTTAATTGTGGAATGCCAGTTTCTTAATGAGGGTTTTGTTTTACTGTTATTAACTTAAAATGTAGGGAGAGTTGTGTTCAAGTAATTTAAGAATAAGTGGATTGTCTGTTTGTTTCTGTGCAGATATACTTAAACCTAAAGCCTCAAACATCTGTAGTGGACATAAATTTAATTGTTGAATACTGATTGTTTTACAAATGTGCAGACCAGGTATTTATGTTTGCTGTTATTAATTCAAAATATGGACTAATGCTTGTTCAGAGGATTTAAGTAGCTTATAATGTGTTCTGTCTGATTAAAACGTGTTGCTTCACGAGTGTCTGTTGTTATGCATTGCTATATTATCCTGTTTGTATAAATCCACAATGGGGTCTGATTTCTCTTTTTGATTGTATTTTCAACTTTTGGCTGAAACTCTTTTTATGACCTTTTGATCTTTTATTAAACAATTCTTGCAAGTTGAAGGTCAGAACAGGTAGTATCCTTGATTTGGCTAATGATGTAGTACATTACATTACATTACATTACAGTCATTTAGCAGACGCTTTTATCCAAAGCGACTTACAGGAAGTGTATTCAACATAGGTATTCAAGAGAACTACTAGTCACCAGAAGTCATAAGTGCATCTCCTTTCTTAAACAAGCATCTTAAAGCATAAGCCAGAGCAAAAGTATAGTGCAGAGGCAGATTACTACGAAAACAATAATTGCAACAGACTAATACGAATATAATAAGTGCTACAAACTACTACGAATAGGATAAGTGCAGTAAACGAATACGAATTCAATAAGTGCAGCGAACTGATACGAATACAGTAAGTGCAACAACTAATACGAATGCAATAAGTGCTACGAGGAAGGCTCAGGGTAGTACTTCTTGAAGAGGTGAGTTTTCAGCCTGCGCCTAAAGATGGGCAGTGACTCTGCTGTCCTGACGTCAGTGGGGAGTTCATTCCACCACTGAGGGGCCAGGACAGAAAAAAGCTGTGACCGGGTGGATCGGCCGCAGGGACCTCTGAGCGACGGGGCAACCAATCGCCCGAGGCAGCAGAGCGAAGTGGTCGGGCGGGGGTGTAGGGCTTGACCAAGGCCTGGAGATAGGAAGGAGCTGTTCCTTTCACTGCCCTGTAGGCTAGCACCAGAGTCTTAAACTGGATGCGAGCTCTTACAGGGAGCCAGTGTAGAGAACGGAGAAGGGAAGTTGTGTGAGAGAACTTGGGGCGATTGAACACCAGACGTGCTGCAGCTTTCTGGACAAGCTCCAGGGGTCTGATGGCCGACGCCGGGGCTCCGGCAAGTAGTGAGTTGCAGTAGTCCAGGCGGGAGATGACCAGAGCCTGGATGAGCACCTGCGCCGTCTCGTCAGTGAGGAAGGGGCGAATCCTCCTGATGTTGTAGAGGAGGAATCTGCAGGAGCGTGTGACCGATGCAATGTTTGCTGAGAACGACAGTTGGTCGTCCAGGGTCACACCCAGATTCCTCACAGTCCGAATTGGCGTCACTACGGCATCATCAATGGTGATGGACAGGTCTCGGTGCAGGCAGCCCTTCCCCGGGAGGAACAGTAGCTCGGTTTTGTCCAGGTTGAGCTTCAGGTGGTGTGTCGCCATCCACTTCGAGATGTCAGCCAAGCACGCAGCAATGCGTGCCTCCACTTGGGTGTCACCGGGAGGAAATGACAAGACCAGCTGGGTGTCATCGGCATAACAATGGTAAGAGAAGTCATGCGAGCGAATAACAGAACCCAGAGATGTTGTGTAGAGCGAGAAGAGAAGGGGGCCCAGAACTGAACCTTGTGGGACCCCCGTAGTCAGCATGCGTGGTTCCGACACGGCCCCCCTCCATGTCACCTGGTATGTAGTACCAACTTAAGAAAGAAGTGAGTTATTGTGTTGGTGAGATTTTAGATGCAGATTCATTACAGGAGCAACTTACCTTTTTAACAGTCAACTAAAATAGATGTGTAATGTTTAAAGTGCATAATGATACAATGATGATCTTTGTTTTCTGATGTCACACATTGTGCTGCAGCTTGGCCTTCTTTAAATATTGATCAGAAATTCCTTCAACTCTGACAATTGGTTATACAGGACATATGATTGATGTAGTAAGATACCAGCCTGTGTACAAAGGCTCACTGCTTTGACGTCTGTTGCCATTGTTTTGTTTCTTAAGTTTCAATGTATTGCATTATTTTGCAAGCTACTTCAGCTACAGAGAGGCAGTGCGTTGAATGGTGAGTACACAGAGCAAAGAAAATGAGAAGTCAAGTTGAAGTAAAATTGGAACCTGTAGAGGTTTTTTTGTTGACAGTCTCATATCTCTTGTGTGCGATTGCTGCTTATCCCATGTTTCTTGCTGAAGGAGAAAACAGTTTTAATATTTTATTTCCACCTATGAATTGCTATCTGAAAATGACGTTTGTATACACTGTCAGGGTAGGCCTGGTGGATTCTAAAATCAGAATCCTGGTGGGACATTAACTCCAGTCCTTCCTTAGTTCCAGCAAGAACATTCAGGTTATATCTTAATAATGGCAGAAGCTCTCTTGAGCATTAGCTACTAACGAGCAATGTTAATTTGTCATTTCTATTAACTCATTAATGTTTTTTGTTCTTATAAATCAGTTTGCAGACTGATTCCAGAGAGGAAATAAGCACAGGGAGTGATTGGACTTGTCTTTAATATAGAGGGGTCTAAAAACTTAAAATTAGACTCCCACCTCCTGTCCTTCAGGGATAAATTATAAAATGGACTGTTCTTGTATAGCAACCACTCAAAGCACTTTAACACTACATGTCATCATTCACCCATTCACACTGATAGGAGGGGCTACTCTAACTAACATTCACACACACATATACATACATACACCACAGGAACAAGAGCAATTTTGGGGTTAAGTGCTTTGCCCAAGGACACATCGATATGGACTGACGGGGATCGAACCCCCAATCCTCTGATCGGAGGACGACCCTGATCTCCACTGAGCCACAGTCTCCATACTTAGGTACTAGTGTGTTTTTTTTTTTACTTTTCTCAATTTAGTAGAAATCAAGCAATGATCAACCTGTGCAGTCTATAGTCAGGCAGAGAGCTGTAAGAAACAGGAACCGGGGATGACCATATCAGCCGCATACGTGGCCAGGGATAATCTCAGCTGGGAGATTCCCTAATGGAGAATGCTAAAGGGTCTTCAGTCCAAAACAGTAACCAAGGGCACAGTGAGCCGTCACATCTCTGCAGATGTTCTAGTTACTCACACACCACCTGTCAGCGCAGGCCCACCAGCCACAAAGAGGAAAGGCTGGTCTCACCCTGAGATCCTAGCCAAGAAGGTCAAAGCTGACAAGGTATGCCAAACCACACCAGGCCTCAAGGACAAAGTTGAACATTTTCCCACATTTTTGGAAATATGTTTGTATGCTTTCTTGCCAAGAGTTGGATGACAAGATTTATACCGCTTATGTCTGTATGGTAAATATGAACCTACAGAATGTTAGCTCATCATCATTACAAAAACTGAAGTGTGAAAATGAGTGGTGTTTCAGCGATGGGTTTCCTGCTGGACTATTTCCTGTTTGGGCAGAGTCACTCCCTAATGCCTGGCACTGTCACAGTGACGACAAGACTTACTGTGCCAAGAGATAGTCCGGAACTAAACACACTGTAAAACCCTAACCAGACATTTTTACACAGAGACCTTTGTTTTAGCATGGGCTGGGTTGGTGCACATCTTACCACAAGTATGCAAAACTTTCCTTGAAAGTTCACATACACTGTTAAACTACTTGTAGTCTAAAGAGACTGTGCTGCGATGTCCCACTATGTGGGTAAACAATGCTGATCTAAAGATATTCATCGTTCCCTCTCTGTCTACCCACTGTCCAGCTGTCTGACTCGCTCTCGGCCTCACCAAGCCTGCTCAGTTGCGAAATGTGTAATCAACATCTAACTCATCAGGTACAGCACAGAATTAAGAATAGCAACTTCTCCTTAGTTTCCTTTAGCTGCACGAGATTCTTCTCTTTCCTTCCTTGGCATGTGCCCCAAGTGACAGACATCCTCACTTACAGTTTTCATGCTGAGATTCATAAAAGGCCTTTTCTACGGTCTACTGATAGAGCTTGATGAATGTCATATGCTTTCACCACAAGAGGGTGACAAAGCCTTTCTGCTGGCCTCTCCCTCAACCATAGCCAAGGATGGTACACACTCACACACAGTTCAAAGACTCGTCACTTGGTGACAGCAAAAGCTGATGCATGTTAGAGTAGAACAGCTTTGCCTTCCGGAATCATTTCATAAACGGTTGAGTGGTCAGAAAGAAAAACTCTTAAACACTTACATTTTTCAGCTTAATGTGTTGATTTGCAGAGCAGATAATAGTAGTGAGGTGCTGATTAATAATTTTGTGATGCATTTTTAATGTTCTATCATGCTGTCGTTTAAAAACATGGTATTTATTTTTGTGTTGTTTGATAATTTTCCTGGAAGCGCTATACATAGAGGATAATGTTTGTCAGTTAACCCTAACCCCACTTTTAAGTCATCGGCTGTCTTTGGTTTACTGTAATTAATGACAGGGAGAAAGAAAAACATCACTCATTATTGAATGGTAATTGTATAGGCCGTTCTGGATGAACAGTATAAAAGCAAGTATATTTAAGATTTGAGTAACACAAAATCATGTTGTTGTTTTTTTACTAGATTTACAGCTTTTAATCTACTGTTTGTGATTTTTCTCTTCACCAAATGTAGAACTGGCATTCAGTAGTCCCACAATGCAGGGACTCATTTTATTACATAAAATGGGCATAAGACTTGCAGCTGGGCCGTCAGAGTTTTCTCATCAACCGATATAGTGTAATGGATTACGGGTGCTGGAGGGAGAACAGGAATTAGACAGTTGGGTTGACCACTTCTTGACCTTTGAAGTATCCATCTATTGTACACTAACTTGACTTAAAAAAAAAAAGAAGCTTCAAGCTCTTTAGACTTACACCCTTGATGGATTGATGAATATTATATGAATTGTTATCATTCACATTTTGAACAGATCGCCAACGGTTGAGATTTGGTTCAGCATACTACAAGCTTGCTTCTGTTGTCTTTATGTTCTTTTGTTAAATACAGTATGTATAATTAGTTGGGGAGGGGGGGATTTGTGCCAGACGATACACCCAGTTACCCAGCCATAGGGACCAGACACATAATATGTAGCCTAGTTAAGGGTTTTCTGTTGTTTGCATCCCAATCCGGTCAGAATTTCCCAAGATGTAAGAGCGTGTATGTTGTTGCTTAGGAACAGTTTTCCCTGTGTCCCCAGTAGGTGGTCTCTTTATGAATATCATCACATATACCCATTCAGGGGACGCAAGCCATCTTTATTCCTTGCATTCCAGGTTTATCACTATTCCTAAATGTGTTGCTCACTGAGGTTCTAGACTTGTATGAATTCATTGATAGATGCACTTGTGATGAAAAGTAGTTGCTGATGTAAATTAGAAGCTGAATAGGGAGAAACTTTAAAATAGTTGTCTAACAGGCTAAATATATCATATATACATATCAAAAGCAAACCTTTTATCTTACACAGCAATAACGGACTTCTTACAATTATCTCTAATTAATCATGGACAACATTAGGACTTCATCCAGAGGTGTATCCACAGGAGTCCGGTCTGGGGTATGGTGCTCCGCTATAGTTGAGGCCCCTGTTATTCCTGCTGCGTGCTCTCTGTGTGGAGCAGAGGCTAAGAGCATGGCCCCCTGTCTTCCTGCTGGGCCTCCATCTGCTGTGGAGGTGGTTAGGTCCCCCGATTGATCGCAAGACAACGAGTTTATGACATGCGTCGTCATGAGTGACAGAGGGTCTTGTCCCTACTGGGCCTCCTGATGACCGAGGATCTCACATTTGCTGCCGGCACTATGCCAATGCTAATAGGAGGAGTGATCCTCCTGCTGTGGAACGGGACTTGTAGTTCACGGCTGGCTGGTAGTTCAGGATCAAGGAGCAAATCTCTCTGGCTTCTGTCTGAAGACTCTTTGGTGGCACTTTAGCAAACCTTTTATTATGTGGCTCGGTCTGAGAGAACAATAATCTATGGTAAGTATGTGCAGGAATCCATAAGAAACTAGCCTTCAATGCTGATTTCTGATTAGTGGTGTTGATACTCGCTCTGCTGACGGTGAGCTACATTGCTCCTCCTCTTTGCAGAGACTTTATGAAGCCTTCTAAACTGGTCTCTGAAGTTCCACAGTTGACCCAGCAGCACTCCTTTCACATACCTGTCAACACGCTGTTTCTTTCCACTTTGGTGGGTCCAAGTTAAAAAGAAATTGCTTCCTTCATCTCCCACTCCTCTCCTCCTTGCCCAAAACAGGATGATAAAAGCTAGACTTTCACATCTGAGAAACTGCAACAATGCTACTGTGCCTTCAAAGGGGAAGATGCCACATTGTGAGATGACAGGGTATTGATATGAAAGTGTTGTCTCCTTCCCGGGTAAGATCAGAGGAGGCCCGGTGGATGTGTACTGTTATGTTGCTCTGACTGATCTGACCAGCGTGGTGGAGTAGAGGTGTCATGGCGGACAGACTTACTGAGATTTTCTATACTGCAGTTGGAAAAGCCTTCCAACTGTCAGGATTTCAGATATGATTATCAGATATTGTATATAAGGTTGCAAATTACTGGAAACGGTAACATGTTTGTAACTTTACTTATGAGGGTCATAATAAAATACTGGGCACACTACAGTCAATACCAACAAAGAAGATTTTGTATTTGGTGCACACATTTTTGTTCTGTGCTGTCAGGGGAAACACATTGTCTCTGATTGAAAACTTGAAAAAATGAATCCCACTTTTAAATAGAGCTTCATAAATATGAGACTTCATCCTCAAAGCTTTGAATCGATTTGCCAGATTTCCATTACATCCATGTCTGTACAAAATGTCATCAGTATTTAGATATTTGTGTGAAATTGTCATAGTTAGCATTTTATTTATTGAGTTATGGCCTACGTGTTTTTTATGAGGTCACAGTGACCTTGATCACAAATTGAATTGTCTTAGTGGATGTTAGGTGAAACTAGATTAAGCATACACATGCAGAGTTGATGAAACCTTGATAATGTCAGCGTAATTTTTTTTTATTAACCATATAAGAATTCATTGTAGAAACAAAGCAACAACCACAATAAAAAAGTCAAAAAGAAAATAGCTGACAACAGCGGATCAAGGGGAACAGCCGTTTTTCTCGTTTCTAATATTTAATGAAAACTCGATTGGTTCTAGTCTGCATTACAGGTTCTGATTACAGTGGATCATGGACTATTCTGAGTCTCAGATTTCCAAATATGAAGTACTAGTTCTGTACCTGGCAGAAAGAAGGTCCCTACCCTGACTTTGCCTGGCCCACAAAGTATCCAGAAATAAACAAGTGAAGGAGAACAAATAGGAGCTCATCAGGACTGTAGACTGACAGAACATAAATTAATGAGCATGAAATAAAAATATTAGCTCAGTGATTCTGTTCAGATGTAGTGTGTTTGTAACATGTAACTTGATTTAATAAAAGATGGAAAACATAAACATCTTTAATATTCAGTTGCCCTGCTGTTCAGAGTATTCAGAGAAATATTCCCTAAGAACTTCATACGATTGTAAATGGAGTATAATATAAATATGTTAATGACTTAAAAAGTGACTTTGTTTTGATTGACAGGTGTAAATCACTGTCACTTGTTGTTTTCTTTCTGGAGAAAATCATCTATTGTGTTGCTCACTGCACAGTGGTGTAGTGGCTAGCGCTGTAGCCTCACAGCCCGGGATATAATACCAAGGCTTGGGCTTCTCCGAGTTCTCTGACATGCACTTTAGGTTATTTGATTACTCTTATTTGCCTGTAGGTGCCTTCGCCCAGTGTCAGCTGCTATCGGCTCCAGATAAAAGATAAGGGATGGATGGATAGTCACATCCAACCTGTGACTGATCACCTTCTTCAGTCAAAAGCTTGATTTCACTTAATATGTTTACCATGTTATCAATATCTTTACTGCTCACTGTTGTTTTAACCAGCTAACTTTGTCTCCATGCATGTTAAAAACAAAGCCAGTCAAGTTAGCAACAGCCACAAATGAAGCAGCAGCTTGAATGGAAGTCAGGCACTCAAGTGTGTAAGTAGAAAATGTTAAGCTCAGGTCAAATCACTGCATATACAGAAATGCTCCCAATTTAAAAGCAACCTAAAGGATGTAACTGAGGCCTACGGGCACCATAAGCACAACATGGAAGACCACCTGTTCCTGGATGGCATCCTGCCACTGCTCTCCGTCTGCCTGCTGTGGAGGCTAGCTACCCACTGATGAGGAATTAGAAACTCATTAAGGAACACAAATAGCAGGATGGCACAGTCGCAACCAACTCCAGACTAAATTTTACATCTTCATTTATCGACTCATGGGAAAAAAAACAACTTTTATTGTTACAAGGAAATTTAGAAGATGTTTTGTTTGTTCATTGAAAGGTCAGCTTGAATTCATATTGGTTAAAAAAAACTGCAATTGCAAAAAAAAAATTTTGTCCATTGGTTTGCAAAATAACAGATAGCTGCTTTAAATCTGTTTTAGCTTAACACACATAACCAATTTCTCCACTACATACCTCCAGGATCTCACATGAAAGGCACCAAGGGCCTAAGGACAAGGCAGAAGCAGCAGAGATGCATCCACAACCCAGCAAGAGGGTCCTAGATACTCACTAACAATACAGGGCTGCATTCAATAACGCTGTCAAATAAGAACAAGACTGCGTCCGAAATCACTCCATATTCAATACGTGTGCAATCATTCAACATACTTTTGTATCAATATACAGTCAAATGTATCGTTTCGGCAGACTGAATTGTTATTGCCACTTCCTATGGATGAGGCAAATAATGTGTGAGTCCGAACCATTGGAAGCACTTTGGAGTTCAGTGTCCTTCCAAGGATTGAACTTCAGATCTTGATCTGATTGGAAGACCACCAGCTCTATCGCTGATACATGTGTATGTGTATATCTACTCATTGTCTTAGCTTAGCGTGTTAGCATGCAGGTATATCTGGTCACCGCCTTAGTTTAGCATGTTAGCAAACTGACTTTGCTAATTAATACTAAACACAATGGATGTGGTGGTTTTGCAGGTATTTAGTAATAAAGTATTGCACAAATTGAAATTCTGATGTGGCGATAGCGCTAGATGATATAGTAATAGTTGTCACCCCTCCCAATAAGCACCATACTGTTACCATATTTACTTTCTTAGAGCTATAAATGTCTATGTAGAAGTTTCCTCTCCTAGAAATTCAAGTCACATGATAACATAAGCATGCACATCTTTAGAAACCACACACAGAGGCAACAGAGGGGCAGTGAGTCACTTGATCCAGTTCAAGTAAACTCAAGATACTGTTTTGACGTTTTGGTTTTACCTGTTGTTTAAGGCTAAGGTGGTCTTGGTATCAAACTTGCTTAACTTGTTACTTGTACCTGAACTGTGATTGATAACATTGAAGTGCCTGCATTCCATTCAGGTGAGCTAGTTCCAGTGTCCTGGTATTGTGCGTCCTAGCTCACAGGCATGGCTTACTGGGACACGTGTTGGTACTAAGCCATTGTTATGGAAATGGTCTTTATCTGTGCTTTTCCTGCGAGGATAGGTCAAAATGTCTGCAAATGTGAAAAAGGTCTTGCTTCCGTGAGCTGTGTGTCACAGTTAAAGCAGTTGACTGTTGACTGTGTTGGTTAAGGACCTAGAAGGATCAGCGGGCCCAACTACAGTAACTCACTCCCCATGTCTTCAGAACACCAGCATGGACCTCTCCCTTTCACCTCACAGTGTCTTTCTTCGTGCCCTCACCTTCAACTCTCCTGCACACTTCACAGTTTGAAAAGCTCTGGTCTGGACAAACAATGATGCCGTGCTATAATTCATTAATTGAATGACCAATTTCAGCTATATATCAATATGAGATGCTTCAATTGGGCCGTGCGAAAAATGTATTGTTGTCAGCCGTCTCCATTTCTAGTCTCTGGAACAACTGTTAAAATGTGTTACACTTACTAATGTCAAGTTTCCCATGAGCCCTGCACTTAAAGCAAGCCCTTTTTGAGACTTTGATGTGTGTAATATGTCTGATAATATTACGCATATCCAAGTGATTTTGGACAGCCAACAACCACAAACACAGACAGCTGTCTGCCTAAAATGGAACCACAGCATCTGAGTCTGGACTTGATAATTTCATGACACTTCTAGGAGGTGTTCTGCTGATGATGAATTAGTGACTGACTTCATGGGCTCGTAGAATGTGTGAAATTTGACATCCAAATGAGTTTTATTTCACTGTAGGCTTTACAGCTGTGAATCAAGAAATTACTACATATCCCTGTTAAATCACCATGGTTGCATTCACAGTTGGCCGTTGTTCAATTATTCAGCGCCTATGGAAAAGCTCCAGGATTGGTTTCAGTTTTACTTTTTAACTGTTGTCCTGACTCTCTGCTGTTCATCGTAACTTAAATCAGAGCTGGACTATATAATTGAAATAGTCCATGGGTTTTCCATCTCATCAATGGATGAAATAACTATGTGTAATGTGAGAGGGGTTGATTGTGACGAGCCGACAGACCCAATGCTGCTGTCTACATATGCAGCTTTAAAGCTCGGTATTTAGACCTCGCTGTTTGGGCAAGACAGTGGCTCAGTAGATCACTGGTGGTATCTGTGATTCATATGGACAACATGTCCAGTAACGTCAGCAGACTGTGTCTGATCACTACATGATGAATGTCTGTTTCACTGAGGCCCTCGAATGCATCAAGTGCATTAAAGTGCAATTCCGGCCGCACTGCTTGAGAGGTCAAGGCATATGGGAATCTGACAGATATCATGAACACAGCTATAACTCCTATCTTTTACACTTAAATTCTGCAGCCATAATGCATTGTACTTTGAGAGTTACTCAAGGCTCACTAGCCTCTTGAGTCATTGACACACCAGTGACTCTGACTGCACAGTCAATTACCCATCTACCTTTCATGGGCCAGGAGTAGTAGACAGGGAATGAGTTCATCCATGCATTCAACCTCAGCCAGCTATGCCTCCACCGGAGGTGAAGCCCATATGAAGATGGGAGAGACAAGAGGATACTGGGTTAGTTTTTTTTTCTATGTGGAGAATAAAGGTTAATAACAGTCCTTTCCTGTGTCATATTTGACATGACCAGTCATCGCAGTAATTACAATCATTACACTCCAAAGGATGTCTAGTTATCCCTCTTAAACACAGGCCATACAAAGGAAATCAATTATTCAATCAGAGCTCTCCCATTCATCCCTGCCTGAGTTCACTTAATTTTGGGCCTGGGTGAATCTGCCGCAAATAAACCCTGCGACCGGAGAAGAAAAGACGAACAGGCCCCTAATTTGTACCCTTTCAGACGGTCAATCACTTTTCAAAGGAATGCAAGCTTATTCTGACAATCAGGCCGACATGAATGGGAATGGGTTTCATCTGCTACTTTACATAAGTTATCTAGTGATAAAGAGGGCAGAGGAGGGTGGGGGGGGGGCTTTCTGTCGACAAGTGTTGCCAGTGGCCCCCTCCGCCGCTACTCTCAGCCCCCTCTCTCCTTTCTCTCATCCCCCTTTCACCTCATCTCTCACCCATCCTCCGTGCCTCGTCTTGCCCGTGCCCACTAGGATTGGCAGCATGTAATTTAAGAGCATGGGCACAAAGACCAAATGCCAAGCCCATAATGGAAGCTGGATGTGTTCTGATTTAAATGGGCTTCTCTGCTCAGGGCCCAGGGCCTGTAATTAAGATCACTGGGACAAAGGCAAGAAGACAGTCTCACAATACAGTCGGGACCTGGTGGAAGAAGAGGGAGAGAAAATATCAGCTCCCCGCACACAAAAATCAACTCTTTTTTTTTTTTTTTTTGAATGGACATTTCAGTAGATACAAGAGGTGAAGAAAGTTCAAGTGAGGAACACATGGTGACAAATACTGTTCTGTGTTGTTTCTTTACTTTGATAATCTGATGAATTAACTTTTGTCAGTGGTGTCCATTCATTAAAATGACAACTTGGACTTGCGTAGAAATTTTCAAGGATCCAACACAGTACATGCATCTCTTTGATTGCTTATGGAATGCGACACGTTGCAAAGAGCAGCTTAACTTTAGAGAAAATTACTATTACCAAGCAGAGACTCCATCAGCATTCCTGTAGGGGTATTTGATCAATCTGAATGATGAAAAGACTGCGAGGCCTTCATATCTGGATGGAGGACTGGAATTCTCGTCCTCCATATCCATGCACCCTCCATCACTCTCTCCTGAGCATTTTTTGTTCCGGAGGAGACACTCTAGCTCCTAGTGCTCTGGGTGGTTGTGTGTTCAGACCTTTTTCCGTTTAATTAGATTTGTTAAAACAATTTTTGGAGTGCTTTATTCGGTAAAAGCTCTCAGGGGTTAATATCCGCAGAACACTTCTGTTCAGCTTCTTTTCACCAATGGAGCATAAATTATTTAAATTATTCAGAATTGTGCGACCTTTTATCTCACCCCCTTTGAAGGCAGCAAATTAAAAATGCAAATGAGCTAACTAATTAATATGCAAATGCATTCATTCCCAGTTAACAATTAGCAATTAAACCTGCAGTGTCTACAAAGAGCACAGACAAAATTAGCAACTTAGTTTTTCATTTGAAAAATAGTCAGTCCGAAAAAAATTGATTGACAAAATGACTTTTACTGACAACCACCTGCCTCGATATAAACAAATTTAATAGGATGTCATGTAGGAGACAGGGAAATCCGAGGAGAGTCAGGTCACAAACAACAGAAATGTATGTCATGTTGTCGTGGTTTGGTTGCAATAATTGTATATTTCATAACTCAATCAAACCTTAATTGAAACATGAAAGTCTGCGAGGAATTCTCTATGTGTGTGAGGGATTTTTAAAAAATCAAAACACAGTTGAAAATAAAAGCAGAATGAGTTCACACATTGCATAATACAAATGAATACCAGCTCTTTGTTTTCATATGGTCAGATATCCAGAACAGAAAAAGACCATCAGGAAACCATAAAACACCAAGAGCTGTCAAGCAGTTTCCTATTTCCTTCAACACGCTCAAATACAATCTTACACTTCACACTATCTCTTATATAGCACCTTATGATACCTAATGTTTCAAACTCAACATCAATCATGCATGCCAAGCCCCGACTGTCTCTCCAGTGTCTGAATTTAACCACATCCAGATCCTTTGATGTGATAGCGGGAAGGTGCGGGGGCCGGGAGGCGTGAACTGCACCTCCTTGTAAAGGTTATCTGTGATACACAGACCTGGGGGCACCTGCCTCATGCAGAGCTCACGCACGTCGCCGCTATTCAGCCGAGAACATACAAAGTGATGTATGTGTGGAGATCACTGTCAGCTGTGGAGCTATGACAATAGAGGTCAGTCAGTCAGTCAATCAGGGAAATAGGCAGCGAGGGGGGAGAGAGAACAAGAGGGACTTTCTTTAACACCCTTTTTATGAACATCCCCAGCTAATATACTTTTAATCCCCATCAGTGTTCAGCTTGATCTCTTGTCAGCCCCCAACTTCTGCCAGAGGGCTCAGCAACACAATCATCACCTTTGCTCAGTGATTGCGGTGCCTTTAAACATGATTCTTGTGTTTCATTAACTTGCATTAAGTGCCCACATCCCCTGACGCTTGAATGTTATATTACCAGAGATGGTTTATATTTTATTTATCGCAGTGTAATATTGTTTTTGAATATTTGCGGTGCCTTTAGGCCTGGCTTGCAGTCACATTATGCTCTTTAATTTCTCTTTGGGATTGATTCTCTAGCGCTAGGAGTGACGTTTGATTAAAAACATTTGCTTGCATAAAAATGTAAACGAACATGAAGTTATTTTCAACGCCACAGCTGTTTGCTACAATATCTTTGGATTATGCTCTCATTTTTATTTAATGTGGGCCTACTTCTTTATTGAATTGTTTCTTGTTTACATCGTACAGTCTGAGAAAGATGTTGCACTCCTTAAGAACATCACACCTTACTGACCATTTATGCTGATGACACCCTGCAGCTCTTATGTATTTGCAGGTTTTCATACATACTGGTAATAAACCAGAAACTGCATAATTACTGCATTCGACACAAGGCACTCCACATGCATCTCTTTATCTGCTCGCTCACGGAATAAATAGAACTAAAACACAAGAAATGCAGCAAAGAGCCTCTTTCAAGCAAATAGGCTGGGGGTGGGGTAGATAATTAATTCTGAGATTAATGTACTGTAGCAGTGGTGTGTTATTAAAACGCTATTTTTAAATTACAGCTCAGAAAGCACCCCCTTGGGATTAAGAGTGTTAGCCACTGATCTCTGCTTAAGTTATGGATGGAAAGGGAGGGGTGGGGGAGTCTATTTTACATGCCCAGGTCCCATCTTATGGCTCATGCTGTGGGCTGACACAAGATTTTTTTGGTGATTGCTCGCCTCAGTCACTCATGGAAAAGCCTTTGGTCCCTTTATCAATGGAGTTAGAACTTGTGCTTTTCAATAAGTAGCCTATTTAGCGTGTTTGATAGACGTGGAGCACTGCTGGCTTACAAGTGGCATATGATTAATGGATCTTGCTGTGTCTACTATAAAATACTTATTTTCCCGTTTCGTGAGCAGCGGAATGTTGGAAGATTTTGTTGTAATATGGCAGTTAAAACGTACACAACTCTTAAAGGAGGATGATGGTTTCATATAAACCTGATGTTTTGTCCGTCTGGTTTACAGTCCCCTTATTTGAGCGTTTCTTTTTTGCTCAAAGCGGCTGTCTGCTGGTTCATTAGAGTGAAGCAGAAAAGTAAAGCTGTTGGTCATAAAACCAAAAACAATTAGCTGAAAGACGCAAAAACGGATAGCTGAAGAACTGAGGCGAACTGCAGTCGGGTAACGATTCTGCATTTCATCCTACAAGCGACATTTCACATAGTTATTTAATCCATTGTTAATATAAAGAAATATTGAATAATTCAGCTTTAAAACCTCTGTGGGAGTTTTTGTGTTCCTTGCCCTATTCGACTTTTTTTTGTAATGTTTAGCCATGTTTTCAGATCTCAGCAATACACTTGGTGGCCAGAACTATAAAAATAAGACCAAAGTTGTAAAATACTGATATTTCAGAAAAATAAGCTTGTGAGTAAGTGAGTTTTTGTAAAACACTGTTTATATCATACCCCTCGCTTACTATTTGGGATAACGCTACTTTAATTTATAACAAAAGAAAAGGCTGTGCAATGGGGCCATCTGCAAGAGATGACCACAACATGACAGGGAGAGTATTGGTTGTATTGGTGGGTTTTTCAGACCCCGTGTGTGTGTGTGTGTGTGTGTGTGTGTGTGTGTGTGTGTGTGTGTGTGTGTGTGTGTGTGTGTGTGTGTGTGTGTGTGTGTGTGTGTGTGTGTGTGTGTGTGTGTGTGTGTGTGTGTGTGTGCATGTGTTATGTTCTGTTTTTAACATTGGCAGTGAAGGCTTTGCACCTGTGGCTGCTGGCAGACCATTTGGTGCGTTGCAGCTCTGGAGGGACCTTGAAGCCCATCGCAGTGGGAGAGAGGAGTCTGTCCTGCTAACCGTAATTAGCACAGGCCTGTTGATTCACTGATAATGAGAGGGAGTTCATTAGCGCAACGCTAATTGCTGCCTACTTCACCACCACCGTCACCATCGCCGCCATGCTTCCCCACAAAATCCCCCCTGCACTCCAAAAAAGTTTGCCCGTCTCTCACATTAGAATTGAAAAAAAAATGCATTAAAACAGAGGAGTGGAAGCAGATGGAAGATTGTGTTTGGATTAGGTTTGACTTATTTTTGTGTGTAACTGAGTGGGAGAGAGAAACAGGGGAAAAGGGAGAGAATGGTTTTCACTGTGATGGGCAGCAGGAGCCTTGTGCAGGGGGGGGGGGGCAGATGTATAAGTAGGAAAGTTCTGTCCAAGGACATAATAGAGGTACAAAAGCTAATTGCCAGAACTAGCAAACACAGCATGCTTGCTGATTCAGCATAAAAACAACCTCTCCTGCACCTGCATTATGTTACGACTGTGCCATTGGCATATCTATAGTGTAAGAGTTTAACTCACAAACTGCAACCATCAGAGTCAAACATTATGGATAAAGTTACAATGAATTATGTGCACAAATAATAAATCCACCAAGCGCACATAATATAAAACCCAAGTACAAAGTGAAACAAGGAAAATAAATACAATAGAAAATAAATGGGTGTTATTACAACAAACACTGAGGCAATTCAGGGGCATACATCCCTAATACAAAAACCTAACTTTTAATATAAATAATTTTGCTTCCTTTCATAGCATGATCATGTTCAAATGTTGAAGGCAAGCTATCAGATAAAGAAAAAAAAAACGTTGTTGAAGACAAACTGAAATTTCAAGTCATTATTGACTGAGTCCTACATGCTAATTAAACACTGTTGCACGCGCACACACACACACACACACACACACACACACACACACACACACACACACACACACACACACACACACACACACACACACACACACAAACACACACACACACTCAGGATTTACCACTTAAGGTCATTGTTCTCCTCTGTTTGTAGATCTATGTAAATTGCTCCTCAAAGCTGAATGATGTGTCATTAAATGAAGTTGGTCCATGTGAATGTTCCCTGAGTTAACATCCATGAGAACAGATAGCTCTGTGTCTGTATATGTATGTTTCTGTATAGAAATCTGAATAAAATCATATACATTTTAATACCTGGGTATCAGTACTGTCAACAACCATCTGCATCAGCTGAGCTGGAAAACATCTGGGTTGTGCCATAAAGCAATATCTTAAAATAATAAAGCTGAATTTCCCACAAACGGCATTCGCACATGACGTCTTTCAAAGCCAGTAGATGTTGCTAGTCTTGCTAATGGTTTGATTTATTTGAAGCTGACTATATGTAATTTGAAGTTGTCGCTGTTATGAACCTGTATTTTATACTGTTTGTTTCACTCCCACTGTCCTCATCAATCTTGTTTCCAGCAGCAGCAGCTGTTTTTAGCAAAAACTCACTGAGAAATCCCCTACCTCTTGAGCCAAGCACCAAATGACAGAAAAATTACTAAGACAACTAGGTTAAAATTCTAACACATAGTTACCATTGTGAAACAGTGGCAGTTAGGTTAAGGACACAACTACTTGGTAAGGGTTAGAATAACATCATGGTTTGGCTTAAAATAAGTTCCCTTTTAAAGTAAGGTAAGCTACACACGTAACGTCAAGTGACTCAGTGGCGTAGCGTCACGGGACAACGTCTTCAGTAAAAATCCCTCCACCTTTGGTTTCACACGGGGAATGAAAGCCGGCCCCGGAGTAAAAGTCCTGGGTTTGTTTGTCCCATCCACCACCACTCCTGCCCACCATCAGTGGACTTCTGGCCTTTATTACTACGTCTTATGCTCTGAGCATCTAGTAATGACTGGGATGGGTTCCATTGAGATAGGGTGAAGGCCTGGTGCATCTCTTTCAGGCGCTACTGGGTGCATTGTGCGGCGTTATGACCAGCCGTTAGTATAAATAAAGTCTAAATGAAGTCTAAATAAGCTTAAACAGATCCTTTGTAATTAAAAAAAACTACCATGCTTTGTAAAAGCAAAACAAATTTTCTAAAAACTTTCCTCCTAATTGTTGTGAAGCTTTAATCACTGATGCAGCCTGCAGCTTGCAGTCCCCAGAGAGCACTTCATATGCAACCTGGATGGATGGAGGATGGAGGGATGACGAACCAGTCCGAAAGTGCCACGGTAATATCCGTCAGTGTTGTGTATTTCTACATAATAAGTGTCCATCCACGAGGCAATCTCACCTCAAGAGAGTGATCTGTCTCTCCTTACCCCTCACTAAGGGGCTGAGGCTTTATCAGCAAGGCCATGATGAATTCTCAGCAGACACCCACTCCGTATGGGCCCTGAGTGAGCATGCATTTAAATGAACCCTCTCTTCCTCTGCCTCGTTCTACACAAGGATTTCTAAACTCTCTCTCTTGTCAAGCACTACATCAAACACAATAACAACAGCCGTCCTAGCCCTCCTTCATCCCCTCCCCTCTCTTTTCTACCTCCTTCTTTAAGTCATTTTCTTCTCTGACATTTTTCTTACTTGGTCCACATCACCAAAGACTCCTTTCATCTGCTTTTCATGATGGACTCATTTACATTTTTTAAAGTGACTTATGCCATATCTGAGTTTGTTGCTGCTCTGACTCAAACCACAAAGAATCATAAGCCATCATTCTTAACCACGTTGTTTCTTGTCATTCTTTCTACTCTCCTGGTTTTGAACCAGAAGGTAAGAGGCAGCATCCTGGTGATCAGAGCATCAAAGCACCCCTCGGGCTGGTGCATCATTCCCGGGGTGAATTACAGCGCTATGACACCTTCTACCTCCATGGCCACAAGTCGCTTGAAACAGAATATAAGTTTCTGTTTACAAGTAACTGATTGTGAAATAATAACATAACTTAACTAATTATTCAACAGTAAAAGTAATTAGCTACATTATCAGTACATTGATTGACCAGCTCTACTATGTCACATATTGTTAAAAAACTCCAAAGCCTCCACACCCACAGGTCACATATTCAGAATTGAAGATGTGTAGAAACAGACAACGAGACAGTATGGTTTAACAAACTGCCCACCCACACAGTTATACAAATGATTTACAGCTAGTTTAGCCCCCGTTACTTAACACTTCAGCACCAGAGTTCACAACTGTGAGTGTAGGCTTCCCAGCAGCTCAACCTAGCTAGCTAAGAAAAACTCCTTAGTAAGTTAAATAAGGCGACTTTGGAGTTACTAGGAAGTGCATTCCTTGTTACAGGAACACAGTTATCTTCTTTTGCTAGAAGCTAATAACTTGCCCTCACCTGCAGCCAACCTAAAACATACCGGCAAAGTATCTGTGGATAAGTAACTAGTTTGTAAACCCTTATGCTACTTCTTACTTGTAAAAACGTAATCACATTTATATAACAGGTTACCAACTGTCCTACACTGTTTGTTTAGCTAAGTATGATGCAGTAGAGATTTTAAGTAACATTTTCACCTAAGCCCAACATCATTTACAAGCCTCTCCCCTAGCAGACAGTATGTTGAATGTTATCAACAATATATTACAAAGAGATGACATACATCATACATGAGGTTTGGGTAAAAGGGAAATAATAGTTGCCACTATGCACTCCTTCAATGTCACCTGACTGAGTAAATGTAATAACTCAGTAAAGAAAGGTGTGGATCCAAAAGCAGGACCCCTGGACCTGGTCGGTCTTTATGTGATGTCAAAAAACAGGCAGCAGTTAGGAGACCAAGCTTTAAGGCCGGAGTCCAAGATTCAGGCAGAAAGTCATACAGGCTGGAGTTTAGTGAGGAACACATGAGACAACAACAGGTGGAAATGGGACGGTATATATGCTGCGTGGTGGGTGATGGAAGTGGGAACAGGTGAGTAGGCGAGTGGAGCAGTAATGTAATGGGAAAGAGGAACAGGGGTTCCTGCTGGTCAGGGAGGGATAGCAGGGTCTGCAACGACAGGAGAGTTAGTATTGCTGGGAAATGTGCAGACTGGGAGAAAATAATGACATGAAGCAAGCTAGTGTTGTGATAGCATATGATAGCTCCCACCTCCAGCCAATGGATAATAATAACTTCACAACAAGTTTGGATTTTCCTCAATTAAACCACAATTCATTGTTTCACAGGAAATTGTGGAAAAATCCAGAAAATGTGCGTCAATTATTCATAATTTTACCAATTTGAGTGAAGCTTCCTCATTTGGCTCAGTAATTTCATTTTTTTCTGAACATTTCTTGCATACATTTGCACATTAATGTGGCCTGTTGTGTGCGGAGAGGGAGCGTTTCCTGTGTGATGTCTCACACAGTGGTGCGGCCCAGTCGGGAGGCAGGGCCAGCTGAGACGCAAAGATTGGTTTTGTTCTCTTTTCGCCGAGGAGTGCTTTAACACATTCAGCGTTACGCTTCTTGTCAGTGGTGTTGTGACGGTAAACAAACACCTTTGTGTCTGTGTGTATCTGTGTGCTTCATGCAAAAGAACAAACATGCTAAAAAATTTAGTTTTTCATCATTAATTGTTTCATTTATTAATAGTTGTACAGTCACGTCTTAATCAAGCTCTTAATCCCTTTTATACTGTACATTTATCTGCAGCATCCATACAATTTATTTACCTCACGCTCTACACCAATCTCCACCTTTTTCCAACTAGTTGTGCTGCCGGGGAGATATGACCACTAGTCTCTGTGGCCGGCTCTGTGTTGTGCTGTGACTGTCTCCCTGAGATTTGCATAAATAAGCTCCCAGTCCCAGCATGCCCATGCTGTTGTCCAGGTGCAAAGACATTTGCATATAGAGCTGTGATAGGGCTCCCCTGGGTCCCCTCGGCAACTGCTGAGCGGGTAGGGGGCCGGCAGCACCACAAATGAGTTCTGAATTGGAACCTCAGCGTTGCCCTCCATTTTATCTGTGTGGAGGCACAGAGCAAGGCACAGAATGACCAGAGAGAGAGAAGGAGGAGATAAAAAAGGGAGTGAGAAAGTGTTGGAGACAGGGAGATGGGTGGCATATGAAAGAAGGTACAAACAACAGCAACACAGACAGCTGGTTAGATATGAGTAACCCATAGGTTTTATACGTAACTTGCCTTGTTGCTCATTATTGACACCAGGGTGGATGAATCAATTGTTTATCTACATCATATAATGAATACCATTATGGCATTAAACAACTCTGCTGACATATCACAGCTTATTGTGTTGGACATTAACCAAAGCATATCAGCCAGAATATTTCTTGACTTTCTCTGATGGCCCGATCATGCTTTTCCATTACCATGGAGCCTTGGTGGCCTTTTGAATCAGCAGAATATGGTCTGGGAGCCAGGGAGCTGAGCCCAGTCCTGATTAGTCACATGCAGCTCCTCTGACAATACTCTCTCCATCTGAGAACCATGGAGCCTTCTCTCATTTAAGAGACAAGTTTCTGATGGTACGCCAGCCAGAGGAGCCTTATGGGATCAGCAAAGACATCCTCCCCTGATGCAAGGGATCACGCACAAACAAAAAAATATTTTACAAAAATCTATGTATTCAGCTGTACTGGACTAAATGCTTGACAATTCTCAAAGATAAATCATCTCTAAGTGTTGTGTAGCTCAATATGATGAGCAAGGCACTACTATGATCCATCTTAATATAGTTGTAAAATTAGTAAAAGCTAATATAACAATAAAACTGTTTCTCGTCTGTCTCAGAGAGGTTTCAGCTTTGGTTAGAAGTTGTAGATGTGCAGTAGCCCCTTTATATACTAAATAAGTATAATCAATGCCTGGGCAGGGCCAGGGCACAAGCAAAAACAACCTCTTCATACGCTAAAAGGTTTTAATTGCACCTGGTGCATCGAGGGAAAATCAGTGCACTGTATCATGCGTACTGTTGCAAAGACATTTTGACCTCAATTACAACTGGATGTCTGTCTGAACAAGTAAAAACTCAAGGCCAATGAGGTGTTACTCTTGTCAGAGATGCTCAGAGGTCAGTGAAGACGCTCATTTACAGGTATTTCTTCAGGGTTCGCAAATGTCTTACATTAAAAACATTGCTGCATTAGATGAAAATGAATCCTCTGATCTAACTGCAGCAGGAGTGACATTCACAGTAAAATGCTACAGACTTAGAATAGGACGCACAATAAATCTCACCAAAAAAATAGCAAAGCAAAACAAAATTAAGCAGGCCCTGTTTGTTTGAGCCAAAACAATGCTGGAATAAATGTCTCTGTCTGTAGCACAAATTGTAAGCTAAACTGTCAATTTTTTTTATTTATGTTTGATAAATACACTCGGCCACTTGATTAGGTACACATGAACAATCTTATGCTTTCCAAAACAACAGTAGGAAATGTGTAATGATATGTTCATTATCAAGGTCAAAGTAAAGGTGGTGTTGCATAGTAGAACATTATATTGAGAGGTGTTCAATTTTTTGTCATTCCCATTAACATACATCAGGGGTGCAGAATTTAAGAATTCATTCTGAAAATAACGCAGCTCAATACAACCACAGTCCTACCTATATCGTCAATGCAGGAGTACCTAATGAAATGGCCAGTGTGTATTTAATATGGAGAATATGACTTCTGAAGATGAATCCGTTAACCTGTAGCTTATTGAGTTTTTGCAATTTATTTCACAGCAAATTAAGTGATACCAATGGCAATAATGTGGACAACTGTTTAACGTCATGGCTGATCAAGTGTGGTTCGTGTGTCAATCAGGTCAGTGGGATACAAACAGAGTCGCTGGCAACTGATTCAGATCCTAATATGGTTCTTAAAAATTTTGCATTTCTTGTGTCCAGCATACTGTGAAGTGAATATGACCTGTGTGTAATTTATTAAAGCACCTTAAAATGTGTAATATACATAAGTGAATAAGCTATAATTAAAGTTTAGAAAAAAAAACCTTTGTTATAATATAAAAAAGGGTGATAGTAGAGCACCTGCTTGTCACAACATTGCTCTACAGGGACTCTGCAGGGTACCTTTAACATGTTAATTGAGATTTAGCTCAAAGATTCAGGTAGTATCAAACAAAAACATTATGCCTGTAGGAATGAAATAAAGTTGTGATCACACATTGTGTGAAGAAGCTATGTTTTCATTTTACATTCTCTTTACGGGATAATCCAGAAGGGTTTAACATGAAATGTTCGACCGTCTGAGTGCATGTTTGATACAGTATGTTTTGTCTTGTTTAAGTGTTCCACAGTGCCAAACAGGCGGAGAATTGCTGGTCTAAAGGACACCAAAAAAGCTTTGCTATTGAAGTCTCTGGCATGACCTCCACTCCAAGTCTATTCAGGGCCTTTTGTTCGGTTCTTTGTTTGGCTCCAGGCTCTAATGGCAATCAAAAGGGACATGGTGGTCGTTCTCAGTCCTCAGCACTAATGACATTGGCACCGAGGTAGACAGACAGTGTTCATCCAATCCGCTAGCATCCCAACGCGGTCTCATCGCCATACACCGAGCCTCTGCAGAGTCTCTTTGGAGAGCTCCCATTTAGCCATTCTCTGTGATTTCCCTCTCAGGAAACAACCAAATCATTTTCTCATAGACACGCTCATTAGCTGACAGCACGTTCCCTGCCAGTTTCAACATTTGAATATTCCCGTGTGTACCTCAGCAAACATCGGAGGTCTCATCGTTTCCAACCAAAGCCATAGCCTACATGCCAGCAACACACTCCGAGGAAAAAGATCTAGATGCCAAAGCAATAAGCTGCGCTAGAAAAAATGATGGTTCAAGAGTTATGATACTCAATTTCATGATGAAAATATGTCAGAATATAATTAGACATTTATTTAGAAGGAGCTGCATTTTACGTTAACTAGGAAAACACTGGATGTTAGGCTGCCATGGAGATAGACCCAAACCTGAGAGTTTTGTTAACAAAAATCTAGGGAAAAAAAGCATTTAGCACAAGCATGCACAGATCACAATGCATACCACCAGTTTCAGTGAGTTTAGTGTCTGAGACTGATTTTCATTTCCCTAATATGTTCTGCAGTAAATCTGCATTGTCTGTGGCTATTGAAATACAGAGAAAGAGAGATCAATATAATAGGTTTGGCACCTGGCCAAAATCATCCCTGACAATGTGCGAGGCAGGCATTTGAAATCATCGGTGCATATCCGCGTGTTTGGGGGATAAAAATAATTCCTCGCCTCCTTGCCAGGGAGCGAGAGGCACAATGCCCAGGTCTGAAGGGAAAGGTGCCACATGGGTCTGCAAATTGGCTCGGGCGATCAGACACGGGCATCTCATTTTGTAGAGGAGAAGAAGAAGGAGGGGTGGGGGCTGGTAGGGGGCAGGAGGAGTAGAGGGAGATGAAGATGGGGAGGTGTGCGTGTGGTTAGCGGTGGTAATGGGGGTGGTGGTGGGTGTATGGGGGGGTAAACAATTCCAATGATTTCCCCAACCTGGAACAGTCCAGGATGTGGATGGCTGCACTGGAGAGGAGTTGCAACGGGTTTATTTGGCTCTCTGTTTGTTTTCTTTATTTGGAGAAGGAGAGAGAGAGAGAGAGAGAGAGAGAGAGAGAGATGGAGAGAGGGAGAGACTGAAAAAAGAGTGTAGAAACAACGAGGAGGAGGGTGTCTGTTTCTTGTCGGAGCAGGAGGATGAGGGAGGATGTTCAGAACAAATAATTTCATTCGGATGAACTAAAAATCATTCAGTCCATTTACATTTGCAAACATGTCCTGTTGACGTTCTCTCAGTCCTGAGTATAAGCCACATTTATGAATACACAAACCACAATTTTGGGGGAAGTAATTCCCTTTGCAGAGGCTGATTGATAACATTAACCTCTGGTGTGATGTCAATTTTAATATCAACCATTTTTTACATTGCAATCAAGGCATAGTAATGAGGAGAATGGCAGATTTAAACCCCCAATAGTATTGTATTACATATACATAAACACCTTTACACACATGCAAACACACTCAGGTGTTTTTTTTTTTTACACATGTCTGCTTTCATGTGCATGTACACTGACATACGCCTGGCTGACGGGATACACACCATGCATGTGCACACGTTCACATGCATGCTTCCCATGGAGGTACCCTCAGTAACCTACAGACTAGGCTGCTGCCGAAGAAGTCTCAGCGGGAGTGCTAGATTAAAAATGACAATCACTCGGGGTGCACGGCAAACACCACAGGAAACGCAGGTGCCTTTGTTAAGAGACACCCAGAGCTCTAAAGGGCCTAATTATCTGCTGTTATTTTGGCAGTTATCAGGCAGAGAATAACTCCCCTGCTCAGATTCAGACTCACACAGCGAAAAATTACTCACTCGCTCACAGTGAGGTATTATATTGCACCACTGACAAGGTATGCATATTATAGGCCGTGTTGGAATTTCACTAGAATTTTCACAATAGTGTTGTGGTCTCCTGTTTTGTACGGAAAGGACATTATTAGTATGGCCCCGATCATTAAAAAACTCAAAATGTTATGACTCTGAATAACGTGTCTCATTTTTTCCAAAACAACTGCCAGGTGTAAGATATGAAAACTGGTCTCAACTTTGCATCAAAACACAAAATAATGCTCACTTCACATCAGTTGCTCATAAATATGAAATTCAAAAACAGTGGAAGATTTAAAAAAGGTTTCCCCTGCTCTCAAGGGCTAGGTGGCACTGTTGGGCATGCTTTCAGACACAGGCATACATATCCTCCTCTCAGCTCATGAACACATAATTGGACAGTTTTATGGAGGATATGAACTCTGAAGGGGAACTTAAGCCATCTAATCATTGGCATTCAGCATATGCTATTCATATGCATAAATACAAATAAAGCACATTCTCTGCCTGCACAAAGAGAGTCCTTACTGAAAAGGAAGTCATACTACAAAACACCCATATTCCTCGGCAATTGAACGAAAGATTATAGGAAGTAAAAGACTTCAGGTAGAAGAATCTCTAGATATTTTTTCCTCTAAAGCATGTCTGAGTTGGAGATTATTCAGTACATAGCAGATTCATTTAAAAGTCATAAAGACAGAGATTCTCTATTTATTTTTTGCACTTGAACAATACAAGTGCAACAATGCATGGCTCTAACTGCAGTATGTGAGTGCAAGTTCGTGTATCTGGGCATTTTTTAAGCTGCAGGATAGAATTCATCTTAGTGGAAAGTTTTGCAAAGCATTTATTTCACAAGTGTGCAACCATGATGTGGTTAAATCAAAAAATGTGTTTTTGTATGTGTTTCACTGTGGTTTAAAATATTTCAAGTGCGTTTTCCTGTAAAGTACCTGAATCCAGAACAAGGTGCATCAATGCAGCGCAGCCTAAATTAAGCATTTCGTTTTGAGCGTGTTCAAAATGTGTTGGAACAAATGCATTTTTTTTTAATCTAGTGTTTATGTTGTTTACGTCATGGCTTCAACTTCTCTCAGTCCACTTTCTGCAGAGACTTCCTGCTCGTTTTCCCCCTCCAGCCACTAATGTAACTGGCTCCATATAATATGCAGATAATGGTGCATCAGCGTGTCTTCTCCATGTCGCCCTCGCTGCATTACAGTGGATCACACGACACGGCCTTGCCCTGCAGGGATACAAGCCCCTTGTAATTGAAATGAATGAGAGAGGGAGGAACATGTCTACCGAGAGCCCGAACTTCTTCACTCTCTCGTCAGTACATTCAGTGGGGATCCAGCCTTTAGCTGGCACCGGCAGTCTCGGCAGCTCTGTTATGGGGCTGAGGCTCGTCTGCGTGGCTGATCGGAAGTGGCACGGACGAGGAGAGGAGCTCTCAGCGTGGGGTGCAGGAATGGGGACAGTCCCCTACGGTCTCCTGCTCCCTCTCCCCCTCTTTCTCTCTCGTGTGCAAATGCATATCCATCTCTTATGATCTTAAGGTCTTCTTCTTTTCCCTCGCTATGATCTCCCTCTTCCTGTTCCCTCCCACTCTTTCACTCCCTCTATCTGTTTCCCTCTATCTTTGTTTCTCTCACTCTCCTCTTCCCCAACGGCCCCTCCTTCCTTCATCTTAATCCCTCTTCCTCCTTGAGCTTTCTAGTCTCTGTGTCTTTTCATTTTTTTTGTTTTTTTTAGGTGAGTTTTGGATTCATGAGGAAAGAAAAAGTAGTCCTGTTGTGGGGATTGCAGCACCTGTTAAACTTACTGCACTTTGTAGAAAGAGTAATTCACTTCTTTAATGCCTTCTGCTTGTTTTGGACACATATACACACTCCTTTTCTCCTCACTTCAACTTTTTCTCCTGTGCTTGCTGAAGTTTAATATTTCAGTGACATTTTTTTTCCATTGCACACTGGATGTGCTTTTAACTCATTTGCTTGAGGTTTCTGCAAAGCAAAATAGATGCACATGCAGTAGTTCATGCACCCATGGCACACGCTCCCTCACACCCGCCTCTTGCCTCTTTACACTTCACCCATCTGTGGGGGCAATTATGTGCCCCCCTCTCATCCCAGCGCAGCCACACACACTCAGCAAAACCACAATCATCCCTCAGTGCACCTGCATCCCTCATGTTTCTAACAGTCCCACAATGCCCTCCTTCTACCGGCCTACAACGCCCCGGGTTCCTGTGAGAGCACATCATTGTCATCTTTCTCTTTTCTCTTTCTATCTGCTCCCCACTTTGGTGACATACACATTATTTATTTTATGACTGAGGACTCAATTTAAATCCCCTTTTCCCATCAGTCACACGCCACACAATGGCTTTCTCCTTATCTACTGGAGTGTCCTTTTTTTACAACACATCATGGCACCGTAACACACCAATAAATTCCACTTTTTCCTGTATATTCACCTACCGAAACCTGCGGTTTAAAATCATCCAGACGGGGGAAAATGGCCATGAAAAAAATGATTACAGTTTGCTCGGAGTGATAGTTGTAAACAAGTACCTCCTCCTTAATTTACTTTCTTTTTTCACGTTTGTTAAGGATTCCTGCAGGATAGAATACACAATCTGATTATTTCTTCTTTGTTATTCTGGAGCTTACTATGTAACTTTGCCTTTGCAGAGGACAAACACGTACACAAGTCGAGGTGACATTGCTGACCATGTCCAGCGGCCCAATTACCTCTCTCCAAATATGGCGTACAAAAGCAAGACCGGTGTATCTGTACACATGGTGTCTGTTACTCCCCAATTATTCCTGCATAAGCAGATTGTGTGGAACATCAAACTGGGAATGTGATGGCTCGTGTGCGGGCTGCCTCCAGCAGAGTGCTCTTTCTTTCCTATCATTTGATCTTGTATTGTAATCCCAGGTGCTTTGAATAATTTATAGGATACAGCTTCTCGTTAAACAATAATTTATATGTGTCTATGAGAATTGATTCCACCGGAATGCACATCTAAATAATGAGAGAAACTGCTGCATTTCATCTATAAGGGGAGGCAGAGAGATAATAATAGCAAAACAAAGGCAACAACAACAACACTAGCAGCAGAATTAATAATATTAATAGTAATAATAATAACAATAGCGATCATAATAACAACAGTAAGTTAAGTAAATGGATTTTATTTGGTTTTGGTACAGCTTGCATTAGTTAAAACAACTTCCTGTAATAAGACAGTCATAGTGTTATTATGAATCCTATGCAGATGGATATGAAAATGTTTGTTATGTTGCCACTGTCTAATCATCTTATGTGAATTTTGACAAACTGGTGTCCACATTTGGATTTTGAGTTATTTCGACCAACACCAACAAGCCAATATACTGCATTTTCCTTTTCACATCCACTTATTAATTCGCAGGAGGGGACCGCAGTCATGCATGATACATTTATTGTTAATGCAAAAGCCTTGTATTGCCCAGTGCTGATGCCCTCGGAGAAATGATGCAACTGATTCCTTCTGAGGCGGAACAATCAAAATGTTCATCAGAGGAGAAGATGTGAAAGGGTGGAGATGTATGTGTGTGGACCAAGTAGATCCAGGTCAAACAGTTTACATGATGTGTTTTTAGATGGTAAAACAAACAAAGAAAAGCTTCAACACATCAGATAACAACTTGCATTTATTTTATAATTTTTTTTAATTCCCAGCACATTATAATTGGACAGATCACTACACCAATAGAATGCTCTTTTAAAAAAACATTCAAGAGTCTCAAACTCTCACCTGACAACCCCTATGTTCGCAGGATTTGATACAGATTGAAATCTGACAACAACAATAAAAAAAACACTTCCTGTGCAGTTTACATTATGCTTTAAACTGCAGTGTGGCATGCATAGCAAAATGAGAGAATGCGGTGTTGGCTCAGGTGCAACACTGTGAAGAAAGTTTTACTGGGACCTCTGTAAAGGGGGGAGTTTGCCTGCTTTTTACAGGAAGAGCTGGGGACCAATTATCCAGAAGCGTGACGCTGTCAGAAGTCTCTAGGTTTTGTCAAGTCTTCTGACACCCTGCCAGTGTTGTTCTCTGGGATATGGAACTGTTGAGATTCTTTTTTTCCCAAACGGAATGGAGAAAAAAAAGACTGCATTTGTGAGTAGCCTAAGGGTCTGGATTTAACTTCTCCTGGTCGATACATTTTTAATTATCGTACTTTTTTTTGAGTGTATGTGATAAGCATTTGGTGTTTGTTTGGAATCCTCTCCCCTCTCCCCTTACATTTAGTGTCTTGAATTGAAACAACTGATTCTAAAACGTGTAAACGTCCCTCATTAGCTACAAGATTTGAGATTCCATCGCTATCACATTGAAATCAGAAAAATAAGATGATAAAATGTAGATTAGCATTTTAGAGCTGCCTGCATCTAGTGCATCATTCTGCTTCAAAGAAGAAAAAGATAAATGATGATGCCATTAAAAGTGAACTAATTAAGGAATGCTTCTTTTAAAAACTCATTAACTGCACCCTCATTTACATAATGATGCATATTAATTAAGTTTTAATGAATCTGAGCTTCCATCAAGTCTCCTCTCCTTGGCAGTGCAGCCATCTCTACAAATGAATAAACACTTCTCTTAAGTATATTTCTCGCTGCAAATGGGAAATGGCTTTTAAACAATAGCAACAAACAAACAAAAGCCTTCAATCTCTTCTCAATACATAATTCAAGGTCAAACTTCAACGGAAAAATCTGCATAAACCTCCTATTGGTTAAAACAAATACATATTTAAACATTTTCAAAAAATTTGCTATTAAGTGCGATTATGTCCTATGTTACATATTTAGTGAGAGGAACATTTCAGCAGTTATTTCCAGAGTTTTTTTTTAGAAAAAGCATTAATTCCACACTGTGTCTTCATACAGACAAGGAGTATAGTGACAGGCTATGGGTTGCTTCTAATGAGATGCATTTTAAATTAGAGCTCACCTCTCACATTGCCAGCTGGTGCCTGCTCAGGTGCCTCTGTGTTGTGAATGACGGAATGCACACACAAACACACACACACACACACGCACACACACACACACACACACACACACACACACACACCATCATCGTCACCCTCTGTCACTGCTGGCTGTTGGGTAGGAGTGACTGGTGTTAATCTAGGCTTTTACCACACTTTAATTATGTCATTCCTTTTAGTGAAATAAAAATCATGACTGTTTTGTATGTCAAATTCTCCTCACCAAAATGAGATGAGCGTATGTTTTCTTTCGAGCAGGAAAGAGCCAAATCTCTTGGAAAAAAGAAAAGGATTTAAGATTAGTTAAGTTCTGGGTTAGTTTGGACCATTTCAGAATAGAAATGGATATAACCTAAACTACAAACAAGTAGAAAAGAAAAGTTGACAAACTGTAAAGTTTCAGCTTTTGCAGTGTTTTTTTTTTTTTTTTTAAAGAGTGAATTCCATCAGATGTAACAACCCCTGTAAAAGACAGAAATAGATGAACACTGCCTTATTGATTTGTTTGTTTGCAAGCCCTTGCGTCCCCCTGTCTGGTGTGTCGCAGGCAGGTAAACTGGAATGAGGGTGAGCAGCCAGGCGGGAGAACCCAGGCATGCTCTGAGGCAGACGAGCTTAAAGGGGTCAAAGGTCATAACGATCAGATGATTGGAATTACAGAGGGAAAGTGTGTAGCCATGTAGGGAAAATGGGGGAAGCAGATGCCCGTTAATTAGGGGAAATGTGACGGACAAGATTTGATCAGCGAGGGGTACGGCTCCCTCCTGCAGCATGGCAGCTGTTGCGAGGGGGGATGCTGGGTGGGCTGGTGTGTTGGTCTAGGTGTGTGTGTGTGTGTGTGTGTGTGTGTGTGCGCGTTCCCGTCCCCACAGGGCACCGCCACACTTCACAGACATGCCAGGAACCGTCCGCAGGCCAATGCAGTGCCTTACGGAGAGAGACTATTTACAGCACAATGCAATTCAACTCATTAAACTCTCAGATGAAGTTGTATTTGTCAGTGTTGACTCTTGGTAGGAAACTTGGTTGATTTCTGTTAGATTTCCGCTTATTACTATCTAGTTTTGTTTTTGAAAGTTTTAGGGGGAAATATTTTCAGTGTAAATGCACCTAGCTAGCAGGCAAAAATATAATAAATAAATAAAATAAACCAATCAATTTAAGCCATGCGGAGCATTCAGTCTTTATTTTATTTTTTGATTTTTATTTGTCATCAGATCTTCCTGCGCCCAATTTTTCTCGTAGCCCCAAATGATGCATGCCACTGTGTGGGCTTACATGTCAAACGGTTATCATATTAGACAACTGCTTAGAGTCAATTTAGTATTATTCAGTATGCCGAGTTGGAGCTTGTCATATCTCGTAAAAAATGTTTATCTAAATAAGATGCTTTCAAATCCTTATCTTGGAGTTCTGAGTCCGACTTTGATTACTGCTGACCTCGACATTTGCAGACAGCCCTCCACCAACGCAGTCTTTGTCATTCCATTCCTGAAAACACAAATACCCCCGCAATCTGTCACTTCTGTCCTTTACAAAACAGTGGAGTTTCAGAGAGCGCCATAACTTCTACACCAATGACTCTCTGTCTGGAAAGACAGAAAGACAGACTCTCTGTCTGTCTTTCCGTCTGTCCAGCTCCTTGTCAGCACACAAGTCTCCTACCTGCCTTTTTGTCTGAGAGTGTTTCTATCTATGGTCGTGTCAGGTATTCATGCTATTTTTCGCTAATTTAATGCTTTTGTCTTGCCTGTGTAATCGGCACGCTTTGAGGCAGACATAATGTTTGACAATGCTGGCAGACAGTACTAATGCAACACACTCAACTTGATTAGGATTCTTAAAAATGTTGACTGTAGTTACAACATGGAGAAATATAAAAATATTTCACTGAGACAGAGACAGTTAGTTCAGCTTGGGAAAAAGAAATGCTTGTTAATGGAAACTACAGAAAGTTTCAAACTTCAGTATATGAGGGGTTAATGTAATGATGGAGGTGGTTTCCCATGAAAATGACTGATAATATCCTGTTCACATATTCTGAAAGTCAGATTATGTTTTACACTCAAGAGTAAATATAATTTGAAGTTACTCAAGAGAAACCCCCCAAAATAGAGGCACATTTCCTAATTACATTAATTTGATGTATCAATCCAATATTTGTTATGTGCCCCGTGTAAGAACAAGTATGACTATGTTTGTAAAAGTAAAGAAAATCCTCATTTGCTCCAATACCTGTGCTCTTTTTGATACACTTTAGATGTTTTATGTTTAATTTATCATTCCATCGCTACAAGCAGCAAAAATATGGCATGCATGAAAAATGATTGCTGCAGAGAAGAACCACCCCCCCTACCATCCCCAACACCCACACCACCACCTATTAAAACTTATCTTTCTTTAATCAATTGTTAAATGTCATGGACAATCATCATTTAACACTCTCTTCCTGTGTGATTCTTTTTAATCTGGCTGTAAATAGGGCAGCCCTGTCTATCACTTCAGTTTCTGCCGTACACCAGAGACTTAAGGTGTTTCAACAATAGCTCACGAAAAAAAAACAAAGCAGTACTTTTTTTTTCTCCCTCCTCATCCCAAATCCCCGCAGAGAACACCAAAGGTATGAAAAGTGAAGAAAGGAGAAAATAAATCCAGGCGATGATGAATAATTTGAATGTAGAAATGAAGCTGTTTCAGGAGTGAGTGAGATACCGCACAAGAAGCAGCCATGGGGAGCGTACAATTAGGTCACCCAAAATAAAACGCTATCCTCCAGAAAGTCTTTCTTGGAGTTGTCAAATTCAATATATTTCACTGCCAACAGAATTCTTCATTTGGCTGTGAAGTGAGAGGGCGAAAGAAAGAGTGTGAAGGCCTATTTGAGAGAGACAGCTCAGGACCACGTACATTTCATAATTTATGTAAAAATGGGAGTTCTCATTTAAAGTCAGACTATCCTCGGAGGGGGACAACAGCCAGAGCCTTATTGTCTAGCATGTGTTAAGGAGCATGACGTGCTTCTGCAACAATACCTGGTATTCTCTGAGTTTATGAAAGCATGCCGAGACAATGTTAACTCTCAGTGGCTGTGTATTAGATTTAATGACACTCAAAAAGAGGCATAGCCATGGAGCGCATGTGGTCGCCTTGGCACGTTATGTACCCGAGCATGGTAACAAAACTTTGGGGCGTCGGAAAGTTTATAAAGCATCAATGAGCTGACAAAAGTCAACAAACAGCCAGCCAGCATCATCTCTCTCTCTCTCTCTCTCTCTCTCTCTCTCTCTCTCTCTCTCTCTCTCTCTCTCTCTCTCCACACAACACCAACAGGAAGGCGAGGCTCCTCTGGAGAGCACGATACGCCACGTCTCCAGGTGACAGATATGTCACACCACCTAAAACCCCGTGGCACAATTATACCTCTGTTGCGCTGAAGGGAGGGGGGGGGGAGGAGATGGGGGGTACAGAGCAAGAGTGAGTGAGTGAGAGGAAGAAGTGGAGGGTGTGTGGGGTTGGTGGAGCTGGTGGATGCTTTACTCCTGGCTTATTCAAAGAGACAGCCCAAGGGATGCCTCTCGCTCTTCTAACAAAGCACTTCTTTTTTTTTTTTTTTTTTTTTTTTTTTTTTTTTTTTTTCTTTTCTTGAGTATAGCTGGGTGCGCTCCAGTCAAATCCTCTGGGCCCCAGTCTTCCCCCACAGCCATTTGAGGATGCCTCAGAAACTTTTTCTCGCAGACATGGGGCCTGTTTCAGTGCTGATGTTTAATGAATAATCTAAAGCTGCTGCGGCCAAGCACAGGGTTACTTGGGGAGTGAGGATAGATGGCGGTTTCATATCAGACTTACAGCTGAGGGAGTGTCACCTAATTCATCATCGTGAACTGCACATTGACAGCATGTGTTGGTTGCTTTTAGGTCATTTTTGTGAAATTCTTGATGAGCTTTACTTTGGCTGGAACTTAGTGAAAAGCTACAGTGTCCCTTAATGCAAACAAAATAATACATTGCTGTTCACACACACAGTTTGTATTATATCTGACATGTGATGACTTGGGAGTATCTAATACGGGCCCAAGGCTTTAACAATGCATGAGTGAGGGAAAGAGAGAGGGGACGTGCTCGCACTCCAACTAGGTCAAACTGTCTAAGGAACAAAATAGAACAGACCTCAAGTTTGCGGAAACCGTTACAGAAAAAACAAACTTGTCACTCGTTTGACACCCTTGACTGTTTTGCTTTCCAAAGCAGAGAACGGTAATAATAAAAAAAAAAATCTCCATTGCAAATTAGCCTCTATGGTTGTGAAGTTTTCTCTGTTTGAAATGCATATCAAAAAGCCAACCAGAGCCACAACTTACCTTGTCGTTGACATCGGGAGATGGGAGAAGAAAAAGCACTTTTTTCTTCGAGAGCTGGTTTCGATTGTATACACAAGCCCCACAAAGGAAGATAAACCAGAGGCACACATTCATAAAATATACATTTGCTTCTTTGTCTTTCGTTAAGATCTTCAACAAATAGTGCTGATGCAAGAAGGACAGAAAGAGAGAAGGTTACGGGGTGTTTGAAAAATGGAATTGCTGCAGCATGACTTAACCCCTATCTCACTGTACTTTCTTCATGAAATGAGATTCATTTATTTTTAAAGCAGCTTTAAGGGCATTTTCAACACTATTTGCCACACTACCTCTCATTTTAGAAAGCAGACGACTTTAGTCTGAACCCTGCTAAAATGTTGATGCGTTGTATCAATTGATTCCTGTTAGTTTATTAACACCTGCCAAGGGATTTTCTTTGCATATATAGTCTCTACCCAGCAAACCATGTAGGACATCCGCTCCTCACCTTGTCTGTCCACGTCTGCTTCCACGGTCATGCTACATGCTATGTGTGTGTGTGTGTCTGTATGATTGCTGGTACAGGAGAGAGCGGCGGGAGTGACAGCGCCCCTTCCCAAGGTCACGTCCAAGGAGAGTCGAGTCAATTACTATGCAGATCAGAGCTGATGGCGTTTAAGGGGATTGCTCTGATGCAATCACATTAGCTGGCCAGAGAGGAATCTCCAGGCTGACCCCAATCACAGGGTCTACAGTGCGGGGTCAGCCAGGAAGGAGGACAGCCGCCCATGTTTTCTTTTCACAAAACACTTTCTCCTTATCTCGAGCAGGCACGTGATTATCAAGCCAAACAACCCCAGGCTTCCTTCAGGCGTGCACTTGCATATCTGTTTTTTTAAGAATGCATATAGATTGCAACATCTACAGTACATTGTAGATTGTGAGTGTGAGGGCATTTTGGGTGACAAATAGTGCTGCTTGATGGTAGACTGAGAGGATAGACAGAGACACAAACACACAAAACAATGCTACAGTTGACCACAGTTTTCCTCAAACGTATATTCTCACTTTTCTTGCCATCTATTTTCCCCCGCTCCTCTCTACCTCTCCCACTCGTCTTGCAGGTGAACGCTTGTCTGTGATCCACCGCGGTCTTGGAGGGCAGATTGCAATTTACTCTCTCCCTGTGGGTGAGGTGTGTGTGTCCAGGTTGTAAATATGCCTCGTCTGTCTCTTTTTTTCCCTTTTCTTCCTCTCCCCCGTCAGGACTTTCCCTGCTACCCGTATGGCCAGTAATGAGACTGAGTTTGATCAGGTCGCCTCGCTGTTCCTGGAAAGATCTTACTTGAGCCACTGGCCCGTAATGGAATCTGCATCTAATGCATACATAAATCACACCTCTTTCAGGACATTTTCATATGCATAATGTCTTTCACCCCCCTCCTTCCTATTCCCCTTTCTCTTTCTTTCCTCCCAATGAGCTTTGTATGGTGGGATGGGGGGAGAGGTGCTGGTGGTTTAGAGGAATGGTGAAATAGAAAAAGAGAGAGATGATGAGTCCCTTTCTTTTGTGCCTTTTTTTAAGCAAGACAGAGACCCGCCTGTAATTCCGTCCTGTCTATTGTGCTGACAAGACTGGCTAAGTGGTGAAATGGTGCTAAGATTGGGGAGGATCCTCCTTAGGTGGCTGTTCGACATCTGTTCTCACTGTCTGTATCCTGTGTGCGTGAGTGTGTGTGTGAAAGACAGAGTGAGAGAGAGGAAGAAAGTAAAAGCAGAAAGAAAAATAATAAATAATAATAGCTAAAAGTGTGGAAATTTGTGTCAGTTCTGCACGTTGGTTGGACTTTGGGTAGATTTGAGAAGGACGGCTGCTATGGCCTCTCTCTCCCTCTCTCCCTTTCTACCTCTCACTTTCTCTCTCCTCAGAGGCTTTGTTATGTTAATGCAGACGGATGTGGCAGATTCACAGTGATTTTTCATCTGCTGGTGACGAAAGATAAAAGGCGAGTGACGAGGTGTCGCAATCGTCCTCACTGTTCGCCTCTCAGTCACTAACAAGCTTCTGCATTGTACCTCCACCATTTTCCTCGTGCTCCATTTGCATCTGCAAGCCTCAACTTCATCCTCCCTCCTAAAAGTTTATGCCTTCTCGTTAGAGCCATGTAGGTGTGAGATTAAAATGTTGGGCACACATTCATTTTCATAAGCCTACTGAATTAATAACTGTGTGTGCATTTCTACGTTTGGCTGCTTATGTGTGATCTTTGTGTGTCTTCATGTGCAGGGCACATGTGCATCCCTACATATTAACATACAGCATCTATGCTAGGGAATGTTATTTATTTATTTAAGTGCCTCCTAAGTACGTGGCACTTTTTCCCCCGTAGCTGCTCTGCATCTCTTTAGATGATACAAGCTGCCATATCAGCACAGGCTAACCCATTCTTAATCACATTTGCATTTTTATTTTGAGATATTCCTCAAACGTTTGCATTATTGAGGATTTATGATGAGCCCTTCGCCTGATCCTCCATCAACTTCACTCATAAAGAAGGTTCTCCATAACTCACAGGTGAGTGGAATATGCTGTCCCCCTGAAGTAATTAGATAGCAGAATTCTGATATGGAAAGTTTGAATAAATCACTTTGTTTATGAGTGCTGAGGCCTTGAGAACAGGGGAATCAAAAATGAGCCCTATTCACGCCATGCAAATAGTAAAATAAAATCCCAGTGAGGTGTGTTGCTGCAGTGCTGTTGAAATGTACACTTTGATTTTGATATTTAGACATTAAACATCGTCTAGAGAATAGTTCTGTTTAGGAACACCTTGTTGAGATTTTCAGTTTAAGCCTTGTTTCTATCCATGATAACGCTGGGTTCACTCTGCAGCATTGTTAACAGGGTCCAAAAGGTCAAAACAAGCAGTCAGACTGATCCGACAAGGTCTAAACAAGTCTGTAAACCACTTTATTTGGAGATAAAGCTGAAAAGTGTGCAAAACCAAAATGTTGGCCCAGGAAAAGCGTTTGAGTAGAACTACCTAAAGAATGGTAAGTCAGAGTTGAACCATGAAGCTGGCCCTTGAAGTGCCAGCCCTCAGGAACAATAGGAGCTATGCAGAAATGTTGATGTTGTGGCCATAGTTGAAAAAGCAGGTAAGTTGGAGACTAAGAAAGTCTAGCATAGTGGCTGCATTCTCCGTTCTCAGCAATTAACTTGATAAGTGCAATGTGATCACGACTGATAAGACTGATAGCCGAAACCATCACGTGAAAAAGACATTTACACCCTGTCACGTAAAATGACTCTAAGAACCAACATGTTATTTCATCAGAGCATGAAAACATCTCATACAGCACAATGACAACAATCTGATTTTCAATGGTGCTTTTCATGTTTTTGTGCAGAGGCCATGTATCTACTATTCAAACATCTAGTAATCTTCATACTTTGGGACAGGGACCTTAAACAGGTGAACACTTCTGTCTCATTCTTTGTCTCTTTTTTTTTTCTGCAAAAGAATTCAAATGATGTTCTCTCCCATGCAAAATTAGCGTTATTGGCAAATCTATGGGAAATGAATCAAGCTGGGTTTTATTAAAAAGGATTTGAATATTCAAATGAACGCTTGACTGATCTTTTGTTTAAGCTCTTTTGCTGTCACCAGTTATTAGCTGAAGAGGGTGAAAAGTTTCCTCTATTTTGGTGAATTTCACATTGGATTTAAACTGGAGGGGATTTTATTAAACTATTATTTACATTGACTTATTTCCATTTTGGTTCCCTACAGAAAGTTCCAGCTTGACATTTTTGAACAAACTTCTTTGTTTTTTCTTTATTAGCTTCTATTATAGATTTGCGATGATGCGGCAGTAAAAATAGGATTCCCAGTCAGTGTTTACTGAGATATAATTGTCTATCTGGATTACTGAGGTATTTGGTGTGGGGCTGAACTTTGGGATGAAACAGAAATGACTGCCTCAGTGCCTCTGCCTAACTGTAGGTAGTTACTCTACAAATAGAAATCTCTGCCTCATGATAATTACTGCCACACTCTTGATGCAATATAAATGCGTGAAGCCATTGTATGTGGGGATCAAAATAATGACATGTCGACCCATGAGAGGAAAGGATTAAAAATGAGATGGATTGTTTTATTGCATGAAAAGCAGTTCAGTGATGTTGAACAAGTGGAATTCGGTGCAGTGATTCAAAAAAAGGACAACTTGCCCTCTGTGTGAGGCGCGTTAAACAAACCAAGTAATAGTGGCAGACTTCCCATTAATTAAGCTTGAAGGATTCTGTTTCAATCCCCCATTTGTTGATGGGGAATTGCATACTTCACAGCCTCTGCCCCTTTGATGGTAGTTTTGGGACCAACAAATTGATTGATGGATAGCTATTTGCATGTATCTTAAAATGCATCTTTTTTTCTCCTCATTTTTCTTGAAAATAATGGAATGGAAGTAAGTGTGTGTGTGTAGGTGGGGCTGGCTGTGTGTGTGTGTGTGTGTGTGTGTGTGTGTGTGTGTGTGTGTGTGTGTGTGTGTGTGTGTGTGTGTGTGTGTGTGTGTGTGTGTGTGTGTGTGTGTGTGTGTGCACGCAGGGGTTGAGGTTGGGTGGGGGGCTGGGGGTCGACTTGTTAACCAGATTTCATTTTCCACCAGATCATAATGCAATCATAGTTGGCCTGCTTTATTGTGAGTCAGGACACACACACACACACACACACACACACACACACACACACACACACACACACACACACACACACACACACACACATACAAACAAATACATCCTACTCTGTTTAGGATTTTATTATTCCATCTCACTGTGTCCTATTCAACCATGCACAATAGCCAGACATGTCTTTATTCTCAGACTTTTATAATCAGCCATATGAAGCATGTGCAATGCTCTTAGACACTTCCTTCCATGTCTTGTGGATGTGGATCACATCGGTTTAAAGCAAACTTTGACTTTGTTGCCAGCACAAAAGCAAGGCTCGATTACATGTCGGCCTGTTGTAAGAAAATTGAAACCCTCTCTAGTCCCACGTTATGGAAATTACTTTGATTTCCATGTTCATGGCAATTTCATTATTGATGAGGCAAAGTGAATTGGCAGAGGTGGTGTCCAAAGACCTACATTAAGTGCAATATTTAAATTGTGCTCCTCTCTCAGTATGAGCTGTGACCTTCAGGTGCCATGAAAGCACAGCCTTATAACCAAGGCAGTTAGTTTGCCTAAGGCATATGAGATATAAGCATATGTATATTGATATATTGAGGTGTTTCGTCCCTCTGCAATTCAATGAAGCGGGATATATATTTATATCTAGGTGTCCGGTGGATGCAGTGCCGGTGTCCGCTGATGAGAATGAGTATCAGGCTCCACAGAATGTGGGTGAATTTACTCGAGGTAGTGTATGCAGGGGTTTCAATCTCCCTGCAAACCATTTGAATATAGGCCCCTGATTTATTACCTTATTTGGTCTGTCTTCTGTATGCAAATGCATTAGTGGGGGGCGGCTGGCAGTAGGGTTCAGGGTGGTGGCAGCGGTGGCTCTGATGGTGGCGGCGGTGGGGGGGGGGGGCACACTTTGGTTGTATGCATAATGAGATTCCCAGGGTCATCCCTCCGGTGTGTCAGGGACCCGTAGTGAAGCAAGCCTCTAGGGGATGGAGAAGAAGGGAGGGGAGGTTGCAGGGGAATGGTCCCCGCTAGGCAAAGTCCCCAGGTGCCCTCCCACCCCACCACCTCCAGCCCCACCCCTCAACCCTCCCTCCTAAGCTCCTGGCAGTTCCTCAGCCTATCTGCTGCCAGCTCCATCTGCCCCCGCTACGCTACCTAGCCTGCACTAAGCGTCTGTTGTGGCTCTTGGCTCAGTGGAAGTGCATTAGCCCTCATGACAATGTAGCCCCCCCCTGCCAATTATGGATCTGATCTGTGTGTTTAATAATTGCCCTCTTCAGACGCATTCAATTGTGTCCAAATGGGAGTGGAATTGATTTTTTGTAGGATATTAGCCGTTTACTCTGAGTGCCCCCCTAATTTGAATCGATTTGAATAATGGTTATTCATGTGATCTTTGCCTTACTGTGCTGCACGACGACACGCCCTCAAGTCTACTGTATACACAAGTGTTGGCATGCGTGCAGCGTTTGATATTGCACATTCTTTTATAACTTTAGAAACTGTAAAATGATTAATACATTAGAGGAAATAAAGGAGATGGCAAGGGCATGGATTAATACAAAATCCTAAAACTCATCCTTTCAGCTGGAGATCTAAAAAAAATGTCATCATCAGTGAAGCAAGATTTGAGGGAGCCCCTTTTGTTCCTTAAATGGAACTATATGCACACGGGCCTTTGATTGGTGCGGCATAAACTGTCAATAAATAGCTTTTTCTAATGCATAAACCCACTTGATCAGAATGAAAATTTATGAAAAGTTGTCCCGCCATGACTCGCTTTTGCTGAGCATATATGCAAAAGAGCAAACCTGGGTGCTCTCATCCGTAGCGGAGTGAACACTGCCCTGGCCATCATATGTGTCTCAAAGAGAACTGGCGGGGACACAGACAGTGATTTACCCCCCCCCCCCCAATAGATAGAAAATAGGCCTGTCTGACACTTAAAATATTAAAGAGTGGAATATGCACCGCTACGTTGATCTTCACTATCAATATTTAACATCGTCTTATGCATGTATGCTGAGTTGTCCAATTTCATTAAGGCCATTTGTCATCCTGGAGGGCACTGGTCTTGGGCCCTGAGGAGCCCAGGGACAAACAGAGGGGGGCTATTGTCACCAGCACCCATGTGGTAGTATATACCAGCAGCAAACAAACCAGCAAAGTCTACTGCTTTGTTCATTGACACGGATTCAGGTGGTAATTGTTTTTAAGAGGAGTATTGGTTGGTGGAGTGGTTGAAGCAGTGTTGGATGTTGATATAGCGTGTTGTCTCAGATAAAAACAATACAAATTATATACATGGTTGCGTATTTGGACCATTTGAAAATTTTACTCTGTTTCACCGATCCGTCAGCACTTTGAAAAAATCAACATTTGGTTTCATTTCCTCAGAATTACACTTTGAATGTCATTGTGTGGGTACTGGATCCTTTTTTTTCATATAGAGAAAATGTATGAGTTTCTAAGAGAAAGGTGTGAGGAAGTATATAACCACAAATTGTGCATTCATCAGTTTGTCTCTGTTCTGTGGGCGTCGCTCTGAGCACGTTGACTGAGACAACATGCTATACATGGAGCTCTATTTGCTTCCCGTACATTTGGCTCGTGTTTATCACATTTCCTCTAACAATACATCTCGATTCCTAAAGGCACAGAATCTCAAATGTGACATTTTAACAACCCTTATTCCTTTCACGCTGCACCATTTCCTTTTTGCACTTTAGTGTCATTTTCATTCCAAACCTGAATTACCAATTTGTCTTTGTGGCACGGGCAATTTACATGCATCCGTTCAGTTTTTTTTATATGCAAAATGCACTAAAGTGTAGCATTTTTCCCATCACAAGGATATTTCCCCTGCTCTAATTTCATGGTTTTGATGGTGAGTGAGTCTGTCTCGGAGGAACTGTACCTCTTGTTCTCATAGCTCCTGGGTGACGTCTTGATGACAAGTGTCTTTAATATGCATGGAGAATGGCAGGTCCCACATTTTGTCCCCACAGTTTTGCATGTTGAGGGGAAATTGCCCAGCATTGGGGCTGCGGTTACTGTAGGAGACGAATGTCAGTTACCATTCAGAGAGCGACCCTGGCTTTTTATGATTATTGCCTCTGTGTGCCACCATTAAAAGCAGAGTGGGGGAATTGTCCGTGCAGCATTTTTGGCTCACTTGGTGGTGGCTAGCTTCCAGTAGGAAGGGTTGCACAGACATTTCCCTCTTATGAAGGAGGTACAGTGATCCTATGCCAAAGCCTAAAGGTCTGTGTCCTACCATGCGACAGTCATAGCTTAAAAGGGACCTGAGGACTGGTTCACTTTCAGAAACACAAAACCGTCAGATTTATAGAGACAACAAAGGCTTTAAGCTCTGCAGAATTCACAGATTCTCTACTGAGTTTCTTGAGATCTGCAGATATGGAAGATGTTGCGTTAATATCAGAGTGGGAGCAAATTTTTGGGCTCCCGGTGGAAAAACGTGTACTGTAATTCCTAAACCACTAAGGGTTTGAGTCCAGTATACACAGCCTTTTCTCCCTCTGGAGTGAACTGTTAGTGCCACAAGATGATCAAATAAGTAACTGGACATGTACAACTCAAATCTGACAGGAAGTGAACTGACTCATGAATTGTTTGACTATTTGTATGTGCTGATCTTTAATGTACAATATGTTCTGTTACAATATGCTGTATGTTGCCGATGCTATTTACATATTTGGTTCCATTTATCTCAGTTGGATTTTTATTTTGCTTTCTTGCTTGTAGTTGAACTTGTCACGTTTAATCTTGTACTGTCATTATTAACAGAATTGCTAAAGCTTCTACTTTAGTGTTTCTACAACTTCTGCTTCTAATAGCAGTATGACAATCACCTCCACCGCTTCTGCTGGTATTATCAATTCTACTGATAATACTACTGCCAGAGCTAAAGAAGACAATCTTTATAATTGTTTTGAAACACTGATTTGCATTTGACATGAAGATTACATTTTCACAGAAACCCACTAAACTGGTAAGTATTTCAATCCCTTTGTAGATCTAATTCATCATTTGATTGCTGCTGCTTTCATTTTTCACTTAACTTCTAACTGTAGTTTACTTAAAAACATTTAAATACCACAACTCCATATCATGTTTTGTAGACCACAAGCCGTGCACTCACAGCCTGCAGATTTATTAAATATAACCTTTATTTAACCAGGAAGTCT